>NC_133331.1:85928335-86229004 GCF_042186555.1 Aquarana catesbeiana
CAAAAAAACCCATACTTCTCTTTTAAACTAAAGAACACTAGGGGTTTACAAAAATACAACAAGGTCTAAAAATTGTCATAGCATTTTCCTCACTCTTTTTTTTTCAGCAACCCATACATAATCAACACACATGATAAAATTCAGTCACTTTGCTTGGTACATGTGACATATGCTTGCTATGCATCCCACAACATTTCTGAACAGTTTGTTTGTGCAATATGACCTTAAAATATATTTTTAGAATGTTTTAAAACACAGTAAAAACATACTGAAACTTATTGAAACATCCCTGATCTTTTATATTATAAGCTGAAAAATGGTCTAAAAGGCAAAAAATAGACTTTTTTTAAATGTATCTTTAATAATGCAACTGTATCTGACAGTTAAGGTATAAAATAGATGGCACTGCAGATAAACTCTGCAGTTTGAATGTGGCAGTGTTCACCTGCAGCCTGAACTTTTTTTTATCAATGGAGCATCCAGCCTGCACTTGATCACTAAGCTGACATAGGGATCACACTTAGAAACCACTCAACCTTTTCTGAGCATAAGTGGGGACCTAGGTTCTAAGTGAGAGGGAAGATTGAGAGCCAGCAGCTCTGCAAAGTGTTGGCCACTGACCTACAAAAGGGGAGGACATATAACATATCACAATATAAAGCATGCATAGTACATTAACAGGTTGTAGTGAATTACCAAAAATGTTATCCCTTTTACTGCTGCTACCACAAGTATTTTACGCACTAGCTGCCTTTTGTTTACATATCATAGAACTCAGCTTCTGGTCCAATCACTTCTATTAGCTAGAAATGGTATCCCTTAACCCCCTCACTTTAGTTAACCAAGCCTCGTCTTTGCACTCCAGGAGCCCAAGACATCCATGTTGAATGTCAGGATGGAGAGCAGATGGGGAATAGGAATCCATTTCTCAAGCACTTCCGGGTTCAGCCAAGATTCTGGCTAGTACGGTTAGGAAAACAATTGCTTGAGTACTGTTTGTAGGGTTTGCAGAGGAAACATTAGGGATCCAAGAGACCCCTTTTGACTTGTCAATCCATATTTGCTATCAAAAAGGAGGCTTGTAAGTCCCCTTGTGATATCAATAAAGTTAATTGAAAAAAAATAAAAAAAAGTGTTTAAAAAAATGAAAATGTTTTAAAATAAAGAATTAAAATAAAATAAAATAATAATTCACCCCCACATCCCACGTGCATGTGCATTCTAACACAAATGCAAACATACTGGAGTAATAACTCTAAAACCATTATTTATGACTAACTCCTGATTTTTAAAGGGTCAACTATGAAAAATTTGGGGTACTGTAGTTTGTCGCCATTTTGAATTTATGTTAGGTATGTCATGTAAAAATCTGTTATTGTGTTTGAGTACAGTGTTTTACAGAAAATAAAGAATTCATAAACAGTTGCACTAATATAAAGTGTGACCCGGAGGAGAAAATTGGACGGAGGGTCGGCATGACTATGGGAGGAATAGGTCTGAAAGGGTTAAAGTGTTCACTGTGGTAGTTTTGGTTAAGGGGTGGCTTACCTTATTGGTGCAGCAGGTCAGGTGGTCAGGGTGGAGCCGGAAAAAAGGGGCTTGGGTGGTTGCACGGGCTGTTGGGTAATCATTTGGGAAGAATTCTTGGTGAAGAAGTTTTGCCGTTCCCCTGCGGAGAGAAATCAATCGAGATGAGCGATCTGGAGGCCTTATGGGACCAGGTCAGGGCCGCAGCCTCTGCACGGGGTCCGCAGTGGCTCCAACAACAGCTGCTAGGCATGTTAGGGGGCTCGGGGGTTGATCCGTCCTCTCCTGGTTCCCCCCCTTCCTCTAAGCGCGCTAGGAGGGTGCGCCCTCCTGAGCGCTTGAGTCCTTCACATAGCCCCCGGGTCCGGCGGCCGCATGGGAGCTCCGTCAGGAACCCTTCAGTGTCCCCCGCTGTGCCATCTGCTTCTGGCTCCAGTGGAGGGCCTGGGAGGAATCCCCGACATCGGCGGGACCTGCGGGAGGAGGGGACGCTGCGCTCTCCCCCCCCTCCTCCCCCCCCTCTACTGTGGTTCGGGACATGGCGGCCGGCTCTCCTGCTGATGTGCCTAGCAGGAGGCCGGCTCGGCGAGGGACTAGGTCAGATGCAGGGAGGGGCAGGAGCCCTGTCCCTTCTGCAGCTGTGGGGATGGAAGAGCCCGTTAGCCAGGAGGTCCGTTACCTTAGATCCTCAGCGGCATCGTCAGCTGGTTCGGCTTCCTCCCCTGTGGCTGGGAGAAAGGCTCAGCGAGGGAAGTCAACAGATAACAGCAGCAGACGGCAGTCAGCGCCCTCTGCTGCTCCTCAAGCGTCATTACAGCCTGCTTCTCAGAATGAAAGAGTGACAACTGCACGGGGGAGTGGCCAGGCACACTTAAAGGGCAAGCGACCCCCTTCCACAGTTGGGGGTGCACAGGGACCCCGCAGCTTTCCCGAGGAGATGGAAGAAGATGATGGTACGCCGGGGCCAGCAGCATCGAGGGGACGGCCGCCCGCGGCGCATTCAAGGCGTGAGTCGTCGGCAGAATCCGGCGAGGTATCCAGCGATGACGGCGATGGGCAAGCATCAGCCGTGCGCCCTACTGTGCGGAGCCAGCTGGGATCCGGAGTTGCGGCTGCTCGGGAATCGGGACGCCGGCAGCCTGGTGAGTCCAATTTTATTTCTGCTTCTTTTGTTGATCAGGATGTTGGGTCTGTAGCGGGTGAGACGGGGGGGTCTCAGGGCAGGGTCCACTCGGGTCAGGCAGGAAGGGAACATGGTGTGTTGGGTTTGGCAGAATTTTTCGCGGGTTTTCGGGAATTATTGGACGGTTGCGCTCCGCCCGGGCATTCTGGACCCGTGGCGGGGCCGACGGGGGCATGGGTCCCTGCCGTGGCCACGTCGGATGGTTCGGGCCGTGATGCCTCCATCATGTGTAATTCAGTGGTGCCGCCAGCAGTAGACACGGTGCCACAGCGGGTTGGACATATGGACGCGGCGGTGGGTGTAGAGGTTCCATTATCTTCGGCGGTGGTCGAGGCGGCTTCACAGACGGTGAGGGTCAGTGGTTTGGAGTCGCGCAAGGCCAAGGAGTCGGGGGATGATGGGGTTCGGTTGGGAGACAAGGCACAGGGCGAGGTCTATGTTTGCTTCGAGGGTCCGTTGGGGGTGCATCTGAAGCCCGAAGTTAGGGAGAAGATTTGGCGTGGGGAATACGTGGAGATATTCTCCCTTTTGCCATTGGAGAAGTTTAATATAGATAAAGGTAAGGCGGATGAGAGTAAGAAGGAGGAGGAGGAGCGGCGTCGTTGGCGGCTTATCCCTAGGACGTTTTCCAATTGGCTGCAAGCCTTTGCGATACTAGCCAGCGTCATTGGTGAAAAAGAACCGGAGAATTGTTCTCCGCTTTTCTGCTATTTAGACGCTATCGGGGAAGCGTATAGAGTGTATGGGGGATTGGCATGGCTTCGCTATGACGAACAGTTTCGTCAGCGGAAAGCTGTGAGGCCTCAGATATGCTGGGACCACAAAGATATTGGGCTTTGGATGAAGCTCATGGTGCAGGCCCGGGCTTCAGGCCAGCCCTTTCCAGGGGGGGCCGGCGGTTCAGGCGCTGGACAGTCGGCCTCACAACGAAAAAACTATTGCTGGCAGTTCAACGAAGGAGCGTGCCGTTTTGGCGCGGCCTGTCGTTTCCGTCATGAGTGCTCCGGATGCGGGGGCTCACACGGTTATGCCAAATGTTTCAAAAAAGGGAAGTTGCAATCCGGTGAGTCCACTTCAAAAAGGGAGGACGCCGGTAAACTTGTCCGCGATGTGGCCGTACCTAAATAGGTATCCCAAAAGGAGGCGGCGGTTTTCCTTGCCGAGGGCTTCGCCAACGGTTTTCGTATTCCTTGTTCCTTACCTTTGTCCGGGACGTCTGTGCCCAAGAATTTAAAATCGACATATCAGTTTCCTCAGGTAGTGACGGAAAAATTGGCTAAGGAAGTGGAGCTGGGCAGAATGTCTGGCCCCTTTGATTGCCCACCTCTTCCCGCGTTGCAAGTGTCCCCTTTGGGGGTGGTTCCTAAGAAGGAACCACATAAATTTCGGCTGATACATCATTTGTCTTATCCAAAAGGATCTTCGGTGAATGATGCGATTGAGCCTGATTTAACTTCGGTGTCTTATACATCGTTCGATGTGGCCGTCCGTCGGGTTCAGCGGTATGGGCAAGGGGCGTTGTTGGCGAAGACGGACATTGAGTCCGCTTTTCGTCTATTGCCGGTTCATCCAGATAGCCAGCCGTTGCTGGGTTGTTTTTGGGATGGACAGTTTTTTGTCGATCGTTGTCTTCCCATGGGTTGTTCCATTTCTTGTTCTTATTTCGAGACGTTTAGTACCTTCGTTGAATGGGTGGTCCGGGAGGAGTCACAAGTGCGCTCGGTTCTGCACTACCTTGACGACTTCCTTTGTATTGGTCCCCCGGGATCCACGGTTTGTTCGGTCCTGTTGCGGACTTTAGAAGGTGTGGCGCGTCGTTTCGGGATTCCTCTTGCGCCGGAGAAGACGGAAGGTCCCTCCACAGTGATTCAATTTTTGGGTATCATCATTGATACGCAGGCTATGGAGTGTCGTTTGCCGCTTGCAAAGTTGGAGGACTTGCGAATGATAGTGGGGGCGGCCCTGCAGGCCAGAAAAATTAGGCTGAAACATTTGCAGTCTTTACTGGGAAAGCTTAACTTCGCCTGCCGCATCATGCCGATGGGGCGCATTTTTGTCGCCGCCTGAGTGCCGCTACTGCGGGGGTGCGTTTGCCGCATCATTTTATTCGGCTTTCCGCCGAGCACAAAGCGGATGTACGGGTGTGGGAGGAGTTTCTGGCCTCGTATAAAGGCAGGTCCTTATGGATGGCTCCGGCGGTGTCGGCTTTTGATTTTGACTTGTATACGGATGCGGCTGGCAGTTTGGGTTTCGGGGCGTACTGTCAGGGGGCATGGTGCGTGGAGGCGTGGCCGGAAGAATGGCGTGTCGCAGGCTTCTTGAGTAACCTGGTGTTGGAGCTTTTCCCGATTGTGGTGGCAGTGGACATTTGGGGGTCGTGATTTCAGAATCGACGGGTTTGCTTTCACTGCGATAACATGGGGGTGGTGGCAGTGGTGTCTAGTTTGTCTGCGTCATCTCCACCAGTGGTGCGCTTATTGCGTTTTTTAGTTCTTCGCTGTTTGAGCTTGAATTGTTTTGTAAAAGCTGTACATGTTCCGGGTGTTGAGAATTCCATTGCTGATGCCTTGTCTCGTTTTCAGTGGGACAGGTTCCGGAAGCTGGCGCCGGCGGCGGAGCAGAGGTCGGTTCCTTGTCCTGCGCATCTGTGGAGACTGGCATTGGATTAGCTGGATTTTTGGTGCAGCGCTCGGTGAGTGTGGGAACGTGGGCGGCCTACGCTTCGTTTTGGCGTGAATGGGACGGCCTGGTAAGTTCAGTAGGGGGTTGTTTTTCGGATCAGGACAGGCTGTCATTGTTGTTGTATATGATTGGGATGCAGTTTTCCAGGGGTGAATCGGTATCGAAAATGAACCGGAGATTGGCGGCGATGGCTTTTCTTTATAAGCTACGAGGCCTGCGTGATGTTTCAAAGGAATTTCTGGTACGTCAGGCTATGAAAGGTTTCCGGCGCGGACGCGTGGTAAGAGATACCAGGCGCCCGGTGTCTTTTGAGCTGCTACAGGACCTGGTGGGAATCTTGCACAGGGTCTGTTCCTCACCCTACGAGGTTCACCTGTTTACGGCAGCTTTTTCTTTGGCCTTCTTTGGGGCCTTGAGAATTGGGGAGTTGGTTAGTAAAAACAAACGCGGTGATGGGGGTTTGTTGTTTTCGGAGGTGCAAATTGCTGAGGATAGTATTCAGCTCCGCATCAGCAGATCAAAAACTGATCAGCTGGGCAGAGGGGTTTATGTGACGTTGTTTAAGGTACTCCCGGAGACGGTGTGTCCGGTGCTTGCGGTACAGCGCTTCGCGCAGGTTCGGAAGGGTGTACAAGGGACATTTCTGCAGCATGAGGATGGCTCATCCTTATCGCGTTTCCAGTTTGTGGCGGTTTTTAAGCGATGTTTGCGGACGGTTGGCATGCCAGGCTCTCAATACAATACTCATTCTTTCAGGGTGGGGGCAGCTACGGAGGCATCTCGCTGGGGACTGAGTCCAGAGATAGTGAAGCGGATAGGGAGGTGGGAATCTGACCGCCTCAAAATTTATGTACGTCCGCACATGTTGTAATGCTGTTTCATGATGTTAATTTCTTCTGTCAGTGTTGTTTGGGTTCTAGGTTTTTTTCCTTTGATTGTCTGTTGCAGGTTTTCCGCAAGGCCTGGTGTGGATTCTGGGTGACTCTTATGTCTTCTGGGGGGCTATCAGAGCGGATGCACGACCCGAAGGGAGACAGCTTGACGTTCCCCGGAGTGAAGCAGTCTGCAAATGGCTGGGAGTCAGAGGCATGATATGGGGCCGGGTTCTCCCGGAATTTCACTATTATTCCAGAGTGGACAGGCCTCCTGATGTTTTGGTACTTTCGGTGGGAGGAAATGACATGGGGGTACGGGCTGCCAGGGATATGGTCCGGGACGTAAAGTTTGACATTTTAAGGTTGATGCGTGATTTCCCTGGAGTTATTATAGTGTGGTCGGACATAGTGGCCCGACACAATTGGCGTCATGCGCGTTCTGTTGCGCGTTTGAATAAGGCCAGGATAAAAGCCAACAGGGAGATAGGTCGTTTTGTGTCTCGTATTGGGGGAGTGGTGGTTCGCCATCGGGAGCTGGAAGACTTGTCTGTTCGCTATTGGAGGGATGATGGTGTACATTTGAATGCGGTTGGCACAGATTTTTGGTTTCTGGGATTGCAAGAAGGGGTTCAGAGGGCCCTGCAGGTGTAGAGGGACTCGCTTAAGTGAGGTTTTCACTCAAGCTCGCATGGCGGGTCAGGGGGTCTTTGGCGGGTTAAGAATTTGAACAGAATGTTGAAATTTGGGGGACCCATACAGGGTATGGGGATCCCACCGTGGTTGCTTGTTGGTGGTTCTTCCAGGACTTAGGTCCCATGGGAAAGAAATTGGAAAGTCGCAATGTCTTCGAGCCGGCTGGGGCACAGCTGAAGACACAGTGGTTATTGATCAAAATGGGACCCCAAAGACCCCCTCCTGGTGTTAATATTGTTTTGTTTGATTGTTATATAATTTGTTAATAAAGGGCTGTTGTGGCCATTTACAACCCATGTCACGCAGCGTTTGTGTGGTTATTATTATAGTGTTAAGATAAGTGTAAGACCGTAATTGACGAATCCTATAGTCATGTATAGTATATTTCAGTGCGCTACGTGCACTTCAACACAGTACATTTCTGTGCATTAGTGCACAGTTAACACAGTATATTTCAGTGCGTTATCTTCTGTTTAACGCAGTATATTTCAGTGCCTTACCATAAGTTTAATGCTGCATATTTCAGTGCGTTATGTGCCATTTAACGCAACATATTTCTGTGCGTTAGTGCACGTTTAACGCAGTATATTTCAGTGCGCTACCGCAAGTTTAATGCCGTATATTTCTGTGCATTACTGCAAGTTTATTGCCATATATTTCAGTACGTTATGTGCCATTTAATGCAGTATATTTCTGTGCGTTAGTGCACTTTAGCGCAGTATATTTCAGTGCGTTACTGCAAGTTTAACTCCGTGTATTTCAGTGCGTTACATGTTGTTTAACGCAGTATATTTCTGTGCATTACATGCCATTTAATACAGTATATTTCAGTGCATTACTGCAAGTTTACAGTAATACATTTTAGTGCGTTACGTGCCATTTAACTCAGCATATTTCTGTGTGTTAGAGCACATTTAAGGCTGTATATTTTAGTGTGTTACTGCAAGTTTAACGCCATATATTTCAGTGCATTAGTGTGCGTTTAACGCAGTATATTTCTGTGCATTACTGCACGTTTGATGCAGTATATTGCAGTGCGTCAGTGCAGTTTTACTGCAGTATATTATAGTGTATCAGTGAAGTGTGTCTTTGTAGTGAGTACTCAAGTTAAAGTGCACCAAACACCACTTTTGATTGATTAAAGCGCATCCACGTACACATTTCCACATCTTTATTACATTTTGTTAATAAGAACCCCCCCATCAAGTCTGCGAGGACAACAAGGAGAGGCAGACATTCCCATTGAACTGTGAGGGGGCCAGCAGTGTATGTGTCCACAGGCAAAGGTGGACATGGTCAGTCCTCAGGCAGAGCATAATTTCCTCTATTTAGTGATGTTGCCCGTGCTATCCAGCCACAGCATGCAGAGGAGGTGGTGGACTGGCTTACTAAACCATCCTGTTACTCTTCATCCTCCGTCACCCAAGCAGAGACTAGTGCGCAGTCCACTGCAGCTGCCAGAGTGGGTAAACATGCCCCCTTGTCCACAGCTATTCCTGCCATAGCCCCAGAATCAGCCATGAAGGAGGCAGCTGAGTTATTTGAACACAAGGTCCGCCACTTGCTCCTTGACGATGCACAGCCATTACTTGATTCAGATGTTGGTTCTGAGGTTGAGGAAGGCAGGAACATGAGCCTACAGAGAGGCGAGAACACTGGTACACAAATTGGCAGTCATGTTCCCCCAGCCGCAGCATATTGCCAAGTTGTCTCCACTGGTAATGAGGATGGAGGAGAAAATGATGATGAGGTCACTGACATGACTTGGGTGCCGGATAGAGCAGAGAAGGAAAGTGAGGGCGAGGCACAACCCCAATGAGGCAGCCATCGTGGAAGAGTAGAGAGCAGCCACCCTATCCTATCACATCGCGGAGCTGTTATCTCCTGGCCCACTTCTCACAGCTCAGCTATCTGGGCCTTTTTTAGCACATGTGCAGCTGATCGCACTTTTGCAATTTGCAAACTTTGTCTCAAGCATATCAAGTGTGGCAAAAACACCAACCATTTGGGTACCACATGCTTGGCCAGGCATTTAACCTCCCACCACTCAGCCCATTGGCAAGAGCACCTGAAAGCCACACAAAAGAGGCACAATTCTGTTCCTCCGCCTTACTCACCTCACCTCCTTATTATAACTCATGATCTCTCAGCAGCCTCCACTGACTGATGATGGTATAGCACAGGGTGTCCCAGGTCCTTGCAGCACATCTACCAGTAGCACACCACCAGCTGTAGACTATAGCCGGAAAATTTCTGCCTTTCCGTCTGGTGGATTCTGCCCCTTCCGTGAATTTGCAGAATGTGCTGTAACACAATGGCAGGTTCCCAGTCGCTATTTCTTTTCACGTAAGGCCATTCCAGCTCTATATCATCACTTGGAAGGCAATGTTGTGGCATCGTTGGCCAAGCCAGTCAGCCACAAAATCCATGTTACTGCTGACACGTGGTCCAGCAATCATTATCGGGGACAATATAGTTCATTTACAGTACATTGGGTAACTCTGCTTGCAACTCGTAAGGATGCAGGACAGGGCTCAGTGCTGCAGCTTGTTGTGCTGCCACGTCTCCATACAGCTAATGGTGATGATGCAAGATTTGTCAATTTTACCCCCTCCTCCTCCTCCTACTCCATGCCCTTCTCTGCTGAATTGTCCTATGAACCACAAGTACCCCCTAAGCGTTTAAGGGGCTATTTAATGAGTCAGGCTAAAAGGTGCCATGCAGTGCTTTAGCTGGTGTGTCTAGGGGACAGGAACTGCACTGGAGCAGAGATTCTTGCATCTCTGCAGGGGCAAGCCCAGAGATGGTTCACATCATGCCAGCTAGAGCCAGGAATGGTGGTGTGCGATAATGGCACAAACCTCCTGTCCACCCTTAGACAGGGAAAGTTGACTAATGTGTCATGCCTGGCATATGTCCTCAATTTGGTGGTGCAGCATTTCCTAAATAGGTACCCAGGGTTGGAAGTTCTGCTAAAGCAGGCCAGAAGAGTCTAGCCATTTCAGGTGGTCATACATAGCCAGTGCTCGGCTGGCTGAAATTCAGCAGGAATTCCACCTGCCCATAAACCGCATGATTTGTGTCATGCCCACCAGGTGGAATTCGACTTTGACAATGCTGCAGCAGCTGCACAAGCAGCAGAGGGCTGTCAACAAGTACCTGTGTGAGTATGGCACAACGACAGGCTCAGGCTGGCTCTGCTTTTTTTTCCCCGTGCCAATGGCTGCTCATAAAGGATGCATGCACTATACTGTCACCATTTGAGGTGGCCACAAGGATGGTGAGCCATGACAATGCATGCATCAGTGACACAATCCCTGTTGTGTTATTGCTGGAGCAGACTCTGCGTGGCATTCTGGACAGGGCACTCAAGGCAGAGCAGTGGGAGGAGGAGGATTTCCTTTCCTCTCAAGGCCCACTTTATGCAGACACGATTGTTCCTACACCACAGAACACACAAGAGGAGAGGGAGGAGGAGGATTCTGGCAGTTTTGGAGGGATTGAAGCAGAGGAAGACATACATCAAACAGTAAGAGATGGTTTTCTATCCCCAGAACCCTTGGGAGTAGTACACGGCTGGGAGGAGACAGTATATAATCCTCAGTGCCCCTGAGGAGTCTGCTTCTCATGTCTCCACAAATTTGCAGTGCATGGGCTCCCTCATGCTTCAAAGCCTGTGAAAGGACCCAAGAATACGTGGCGTAAAGGAGAAGGATCACTATTGGTTGGCAACCCTCCTTGACCACTGTTACAAGAGGAAAGTCTCAGAACTCATCCAATCCCCACAGAGAGTGCAGAAGATGAAATCTCTTGAGGACACCTTAAAGAGGAGTTTATCTAATGCTTTTCCCAACTCTGGTAGATTACAGTGTCGTGGAAAACTTAGTTTTGAGGCTTCTGTTGGTCAAGAGAGGAGCGGTGGAGAAGGCGGCCGCCTAAGTGATGCATTTCACAATTTTTTTAGTCCTCGCCAGTCAGGGATTGTCGGCTTCCACATCCCATCGGCAGCGTCTGCATCACATGGTGGACGATCATCTAGGGGTGAAAACAGAGATGGAGAGCTTTCCAGTTGACGATCCACTGGCTTACTGGGTCATGAGAATAGACCAGTGGCCAGAACTTGCCCAGTATGCAATTGAGCTGCTGGGCTGCCCTGCATCATTCAGTGCTGCTGGAGGAGTTGTTACTGATAATAGAATATGTCTGTCCACAAACTCCGTGGACCGTCTAACATTTATCAAAATCAATCTGTCCTGGATTACCAGCAGCTAAGAAGCCCCTGATGCCAATGTCGCTGTTAGGTACCTGGTAGTTGAGCCCGACTGGTAGAAGAAGACCTCTCCTAAGCGCTGGTTCAGGAGCCACTGGAGTGGGAACAGTGGTCTCTTGAGCACAGTGGGTAGAAGTGCCTGGTGTGGGTCCTTGCGGCGGCTGATGCAGGAGCTGGGAAGATGTCCTTCCGGATGGCTGAGCTGTGGATGCAGGCAAGTAGAAGCTGGTAGCAAGCAGGCAGGTAGAAGATATGGCCGCAGCAGAACCTAGAGCTGGAAGAGCAGACTGGAACAGTGTCACGGGACACAGGCAAAGCAGAGTCAGACAGTCCGTTTGGCAGGAGATCAGGCAGGTATATGGCAGGAGGGATGATCACAGAATGGTCAGGCAGGCAGGCAGGCAGAGGTTCGGCAACAGGTCACAAGATATAAGCAGAGTCAGGCAAGCCGGGTCGGGATGGAGACAGAAGAATAGTCAGACGTAGCCGGGTCAATAGCAAATAATAACAACAGGCAGGATACAGGAACTCAGGTGCAGAGCTGCAGACGAACAGCACCTAAAGAAAGCATCTGACAACCTTTTAAAGGGTCCTTGGCGCCAAACAGCGCTGGCGCGCACGGACGCGCGCCGGTGGGGAATTCAGCTGAACTGCCCTGGAAAAGCCCCTCGTGCACACGCATGTTCGCATGACAGGCACCGTCACGTCCCTGACAATTGCTGATTAAGTGTTATTGGGATGTGGAATTTCTGCAGGACTTCTAGGCTGTCTAGCGTTGTGGGTGTTGATTTCATCTGGAAGACTTTTTTTGGTGTAGGTTTCATGGGCACAATTAACACCCAAAGACTAATTTTTCCACACCTGTTTGACAAGTGCATATCATTGCAATTTTTGACAGCAAAGCCAATTCTTGCTTTAATCAAGACTACCTCAATAGGGTTATGGTGTGAAGGCACCAACACCCAAAGACTAATTTTTCCGCACCTGTTACTTCTATCCAAAGTCTGTGAAAGAGACACCAGAATTTATCCAATAAATCTCTAATCTTGTTCCTAGTGCACTACATTGTGGCCTCATCATACAGACTGGCCCCTCAAGCTGTTAAAATAAAGAAAGCTTGCAGGGAAAATTTCTTTTTTTGGCTTTATAATTGCAATTATTGCTGCAGCAGCTTCTATACACAGTACAGATGTGCATATTTACAGGTAGACTAAAGGGACCCCCCAGGCACTATATTGAAATACATTTTTAATTTTTATGCTTTCAATTTAAGCATCAATAAATCACTGCTCATTTAAAAATGATGTTTTTTTTTTCATTGGCACATGTCCCCCAGGGCAGTACCCAGTCCCCCATAACCATTGTATGCCCCATTACTTGCATATAAGCCTTCAAAATGGGCACTTTTGATTTTTCCAGTTCGGGTCCCATAGACTTCAATGGGTTTCATTATTCGGTTCCGAACCTTCGAGATGTTCGAAAGTTTTGGTGCGAACCAAACAGGGGGTCATTCGGCCCATCCCTATTGCCACTTTGAGCAAACTGCTAGCAGGCTTAAGCACTTTTTGAAGCTTGTTGAAAGCCTGCTAAAGCCTGCTAATAACCAGTAAAAGTGGCAATCAACACTCCCATTAGATTCTGTGTTCATCATTTACAATCTGGAGATAAATGGTATTTCAAAAGCTTGCTGAAAGCTCTGAAAATGTTTTGTCAGAGCTTGCTGTTCACACTGCTCTTAAACAAAGCTGAAGCCTGTGTGATAAAGTCAAGCAGTGTATGCTTATTTCTGACTGCTTCCAACTAAAAATAATTTTCCCTTTGCCCCGACGCACACTTTAAGTACTTAAAGACCGGAAGGTTTCCCCCCCTTATAGGAGAAGACCAGCCTGAGCTTGTTTGGCTAGGCTTCTCCTATGGGTCACAGGAGTGCAATTCGTTTTGCACTCCTGTGACCCGTTTTCACAGATCAGTCCAGGCACCGCATCATCCCGACTCTGCTCCCGGCTGCTCCCCGCCCCTCCACAACTCAGTGCTCCAGTGGGCGTGGAGGAGCAGAGCAGGAGAACTGCTGATTGACAGTAAGCATCTCTCTGCTCCGGGAGCCGAGAGAACCAAGCCATCGGCGATGTTCGATGGCTCAGTTCTCAGTGCAGAGACAACGGAGGACAGATGCAGCATCCACCTAGGCAAGTATAAAACAGCAGTAACCCTGATTCCTTTAATGACCAGGCCATTTTTTGCTATACGGCACTGCGTTACTTTAACTGACAATTGCGCGGTCGTGCGATGCTCTAACCACATGAAATTGATGTCCTTTTTTCCCCCACAAATAGAGCTTTCTTTTCATGGTATTTGATCACCTCTGCAGTTTTTATTTTTTGCGCTATAAAGAAAAAACCTCACAATTGTGAAAAAAATATATATATTTTTTACTTTCTGCTATAAAACATATCCAATAAAAAAAATTACAAATCAAATCTCTTCATCAATTTAGGCCAATATGTAATCTGCTACATATTTTTGGTAAAAAAATCCCAATAAGCATATATTGATAGCTTTGCGCAAAAGTTATAGCATCTACAAAGTAGGGGATAGATTTATGGCATGTTTATTTTTTATTTTTCTTACTAGTAATGGCGGCGATCAGCGATTTTTTGTATGACTGCGACATTCCGGCCGACATATCGGACACCTGACACTTTTGGCACTTTTTTGGGTACCAGTGACATTATTACAGTGATCAGTGCTAAAAAATATGCACTGACACTGTATAAATGACACTGGCAGGAAAGGGGTTAACATTAGGGGCGATCAAAGGGTTGTGTGTTCCCTGTTTGTGCTTACTGTGGGGGGGATGGGCTTACTGCATGGACACAGTAAATCATAGTGATCCATGTTCCTGATTTGCAGGAACACAAGCTTACAGTGTCCATGCCTGACAGAATGGCAATCTGCCTTTTTTACAGCAGCAGACCGCCGTTCTACCTCTCTAGCGAATGATCGGCGTAATATATGTATAGCTGATCCCCAAAAAAACAATGAAAAAACACTGTCCAATTTGAAAAATGGGTGACAGGGGGCGCTGTGTAATTACGATATGTACCTTATCTTAAAGACCATATGGCATGGAATAAAGTGACATGTGCAATAAAAGTGCTACAGTGGTGAGCAGCCCCTATATCACAATTCATGCAAGCTATCCTCAGTGCCAGGCCAAGGCACCTGTAAGCAGGCACCCTGTTGTTCTTTTGTATAAGTTTTTTTTATAATAAACCATATTGCACTATGGATTGTCCTTTTGTTTTCCTTATGAGATAATTTGGAGGAAAGGAGGACACAGTACAGAGATCTCATCTAATAACCAAGGGTTCCTAATAGGATTCCCCTATAGTGCATTAGGCCGTCTTTTTAATTAAAGAGGTCATATTCATCTGGTGAGCAGTTTTCATATCTGAGCACTTCTGAGGGTGTTTTATGTTTACGATGAAGGATTTATTTTCTGCCATCAAGATTTAAGTCACCATCAATTCATGTTATGGACTTTACCACTGTTTTATTTTTAATAATTTTTTAAAAAACGTTGTCACATTAGCATATATATTGTTGCACTTTTTATTTCAATCAATTTATATCTTAGAGTATTTTTTTCTTTTTCTGGCAGGTACTAGATACCTCACGTAGCACTTTTATTGCATGTCACTTTATTCCATGCCATATGGTCTTTAAGATAAGGTACATATCATAATCACACAGTGCCCCCTATCACCCATTTTTCAAATATATTTAACTGACCAGGGAAGGATTCTTTTTAATGTTTTTTTTAATTAACTCCCTTATAGCTATACTTTAGGATAAGTTTAGGAAACTCAGATTTAGAGCAAAAAGAAAACATTCATTTTTTAATTAAAAACTTCCGGATATGTATCCTCCTCTGACTTCAGGTTGGTGTTCTTACTTCAAACACAAGTGGGAATGATGGACAGAATTACGAAGCTGGCACATAGTCTACTGTTCCTAATTTCTTAAACCATCACATATAATGTAAGCAGACCTCCTCCAGCTCTTTAAAAATGTTACTGCGAGTTGTGATTTGTTCAGTCAGCTCAGTTTTTTTCAGTAGACTCGATTCCTGTCAGGTTTTCAGTGAAACCACAGTCTCCAGCATGTGTGCATTCTGTGCATCCCAAATACAGAAGACTTTGCTGCCATGCTGACAGGACACTATATTATTGATGCGGTTATATAAATGTGGCAAGCACAAAAACAGAATTACTTAACTTTACCTATTCCATTGTTTGCGTTTTTTCCCAGACTTGTTGGAAGGCAGTTTTCAGAAACCACTTGAGTTTATAGATTTTATACCAATGTCAGTGTCGAGATTAAGACATTGCCCAGCCCAGACCTGTTCAGTCACCACTTAACTGTCCATAGACGTGCGCAGGGGATGTGCCAGATGTGCCCTGGCACACCCTAGTCAATACGTGCAGTGCCGATTCCCCCTACTTCCCTAGCTTCCCCCGTATTGCCCCCCCCTGAAGTGCTGCTGGCTTCCCTTCTCTGCTCTCCCCCCAGCTGCTGCGGGGGATGTTTCAGGAGGGAGAGTGGGGGAAGGGGCTAGCAAATATATAATTTACCAGTGACTTCATTTTCTAAATGAACACACTCACTGTGTTCATTCATAACGGAAGCATAGTAAACTGTATACTATGTTTCAGTTTGTGAATGAACAGGAAGCTGCTCAGCACATAGCACTTCCTATTCATTCACTGTCCCATGCACAGTGCTGGGACAAGTGCATCCAATACCCAGGGCAAAGATACCAAATTGCACCCCCACCCCCACCTTAGGGTTAGCAGTGATGTCACTGTCACTACTCTTGTCAACTTTGTAAGAAAAGCATCTGGCACAGGGCACCCCCATCCCTGCAATAAACCATTGTGCCTAGGGCAGCCATCCTTCCTGTCCACCCCTTTTCTCAGCCCTGCCTGAGGCTGCAGAGAAAGGCATGTGGGTTTAAGCTTTGGGGTGCATACACTAATGCAATAGGCTGCACACACCTATGTAGCTGTCCCTTATTTATGTGAAAGCTCTTTGCATGATTAATGGAAGCCTTTTTCAGTCAGTGTTCTGTGGAACCATAGGACAGATGTGATCTACAGCACCAGTCTGTTGGACAGCATGGGACAGTTTGGACCTCTCATTTAACTCCTAGGTAAATAATGATTACTGACTGTGACAAACCCAATCAGGACAGGGGCTGTTGGAGGGTACTAGGGGCTAGCCTTATACCCATTGATTATGGTCAATGGAATTGACAGGGGCTTTTGTCTGTTTCTCTTGGTCAGAGCATGGAAAAAAAAACTCAGTGCAGCCTCTGATCCCATGGAAAGAGCAGATCGTTCTCTAATGATGGACAACAACATGATGAACGGTGAGAGCGAGGCTTGGATTAATTCTCTGAATAAGGACTAACATAAACATAACCAGTTTGCACTGTTTAGGATAATGTGATCAAAATCTTACCTGATTTTGTGTGGAATACATTCTGTGTGAATTTACAATAAAGTCAACTCCAGTTTGCACCTAAGCTAGTGTTGTCTAGTTCTTGGGTGCAATCCTCAGCGATAATACCCGATTACTGGTTCCAGAGTGGATGAAGCTGTATCTTATTGGAAGCACACAGGCAGTCCGTCATACTGACATTAATGGTCTTTTAGCTGTCTTAAAGTTAGGACTACATTTTCCAGCAACCTCAGGGGTATTCTTTCCATTGACCACCGATACAAGGAAGCCCTTCCTCTGCTGACTTCTTTATTGACCACCAATGTAGGGGCCCTTCTCCCACTGGATGCTAATCTAACCCCACCAATGTAGGGGTTCCTTCACCTTTGTCCACCGTGTTTTCCATTACCAAAAATGAAAGTATTCACTTCTTCCACTGACCAACAAGGACAGTGGCTAATTTTCCACTGACCACCAATAAAAGGAGGCACTTTTCCACTGACCACTAATGAAAGGACCACTTTTCTATTGAGCAACAATGAGAGGGGGCTTTTGTCCACTGACCATTAATGAAAGGGGATACTTTTTCACTGGCAGCAATGAAAAGATGCACTTTTTTTTCTGGCCATCAATGACACAATGAATTACACTAACAGTCAACATACTTGGGCTTTTCTCCACTCACTACCAATGTAAAAGGACACTGCAAATCATATTGATTTCCTTTGTGGCTCTTGTTTTTAAAAAATGAATTCCATATCAGTTTCTTAAAAAAAATGTTGTGGAATAGAGCAGGGGAAATAAAAATACAATTCACTCTCAAAAATGCTACATACAGTATCTCACAAAAGTGAGTACACCCCTCACATTTTTGTACATATTTTATATCTTTTCATGTGACAACACTGAAGAAATGACACTTTGCTACAATTTAAAGTAGTGAGTGAACAACTTGTATAACAGTTTTCTGTCCCCTCAAAATAACTCAACACACAGCCTTCAATGTCTAAACTGCTTGCAACAAAGGTGAGTACACCCCTAAGTGAAAATGTCCAAATTGGGCCCAAAGTGTTAATATTTTGTGTGGCAACTGCCTTAACCCCCTTGGGCATGGAGTTCACCAGAGCTTCACAGGTTGCCACTGGAGTCCTCTTCCACTCCTCCATGAAGACATTACGGAGCAGGTGGATGTTAGAACCTTGCGATCCTCCACCTTCCATTTGAGGAGGCCCCACAGATGCTCAATAGGGTTTAGGTCTGGAGACATGCTTGGTCAGTCCATCACCTTTACCCTCAGCTTGTTTATCAAGGCAGTGGTCATCTTGGAGGTGTGTTTGGGGTCGTTATGTTGGAATACTTCCCTGCTGCCCAGTCTCCGAAGGGAGGGGATCATGCTCTGCTTCAATATGTCACAGTACATGTTGGCATTCATGGTTACCTCAATGAACAGGAGCTCCCCAGTGCCAGCAGCACTCATGCAGCCCCAGAGCATGACACTCCCACCACCATGCTTCACTGTAGGCAAGACACACTTGTCTATGTACTCCTCACCTGGTTGCCGCCACACATGCTTGAAACCATTTAAACCAAATAAGTTTATCTTGGTCTCATCAGACCACAGGACATTGTTCCAGTAATCCATGTCCTTAGTCTGCTTGCCTTCAACAAACTGTTTGCGGGCTTTCTTGTGCATCATCTTTAGAAGAGGCTTCCTTCTGGGACGACAGCCATGCAGACCAATTTGATGCAGTGTGCGGCGTAAAGTCTGAGCACTGACAGTCTGACCCCCCGACCCCTTCATCCTCTGCAACAATGCTGGCAGCACTCATACATCTATTTCCCAAAGTCAACCTCTGGATATGATGCTGAGCATGTGCACTCAACTTCTTTAGTTGACCATGGTCGACCATGGCAAGGCCTGTTCTGAGTGGAACCTGTCCTGTTAAACCACTTTATGGTCTTGGCTACCATGCTGCAGCTCAGTTTCAGGGTCTTGGCAATCTTCTTATAGCCTAGGCCATCTTTGTGTAGAGCAACAATTCTTTTTTTTTTGTTTTTCAGATCCTCAGAGAGTCCTTTGGCATGAGGTGCCATGTTGAACTTTCAATGACCAGTATGAGAGAGTGAGGGCAATAACACTAAATTTAACACACCTGGTCCCCATTCACACCTGAGACCTTGTAACACTAATGAGTCACATGACACTGGGGAGGGAAAATGGCTAATTGGGCCCAATTTGGACATTTCCACTTAAGGGTGTACTCACTTTTGTTGCCTGCTGTTTAGATATTAATGGCTGTGTGCTGAGTTATTTTGAGGGGACAGCAAATTTACACTGTTATACAAGCTGTACACTCACTACTTTACATTGTAGCAAAGTGTAATTTCTTCAGTGTTGCCACACAAAAAGATATAATAAAATATTTACAAAAATGTGAAAAGGTGTACTCACTTTTGTGAGATACTGTATGTCACATTCTACATTATTTTACTTATTACTATATCCATATCTTGCTGATCATACTAATGTTACATGAGCTGTAGATTTAATAACTACAAGCATGGGTTTCTTGAAAACTATTTCAGGGGTAGCCCTATTGTAAAAAGGTTTAGAAAGACTGAGTCATAAAATAAGAAAGATATCAGAGAATAAGGTCAACCTCACTCTTTCAAATTGCCTTCTATTCACACCGATCATAGGTCTAAATAATTTTCATATAAGATTGATACACACTATATGTGTTGCCATACACTGGCTCATTGCATACCATTGGAAATCTCCTACACTACCCTTATCTCAACTTAAAACAAGGATCAACAATATCCTCCTTATGGAAAAAATATTCCATACTCTAAATAACGCACAACACATATTCGAAAAAAAATAGAATCCTTGGTTCACTCATGCAAATAGTCTTACAAATGTGGAATAACTTTTTATCTACCTCAACCTTTCTCAAATAAAATCTTATAGTGGTATTACCAAATTGCACAACCATTGTATGCAAAATTGCTATTCTATTTCTTCTGTACTGATGATTATTTATCGATGTTAAACCTTTGACAATCAACATTTTGTACTGTACCGTATTTCTCCCTGTTTTATACTTAATAAAAAAGTTTGTAAACAAAAAAAAAAAAAAAAATAAGAAAGAAGCATGCATGTAAAGCCAGGCATAGACAGATTGAAATGCATCTGGTTCAACAGGAACCTGGCAAATTTTGAACCATCTATGGGCAGGCTGGTTATACTAATATCGATCTCAACTTCAGTACAACCAGCCTGTTTTTTTTCATACTATGATTGCAGACAGCTATAGGCAACAGCGGTGATCATTGTATTCTGAAAAATGGAAAAAAGGAAACCTCCTTCTGTCAGAATACAATAGCGTAGTGAGAGGTATTCCCCCATCAACACTAACCGTGTTGATGGGGGAATCAGTAGATTTTTCTGACGCATCATGGCAGCAGACACTGGATTGTGACTCCGTCACCACAACCTGACAGGATTGGTTAGCTATAAATTTGAAAGACACCCCGCTTCTTTCTCTTTTTTATCCTCACCTGACGAGATTGGATGGATATCACACATAGTTACATAGTAGGTGAGGTTGAAAAAAGACACAAGTCCATCAAGTACAACCTATGTGTGTGATTATGTGTCAGTATTACATTACATATCCCTGTATATTGCGGTCATTCAGGTGATTATCTAATAGTTTCTTGAAGCTATCAATGCTCCCCGCTGAGACCACCGCCTGTGGAAGGGAATTCCACATCCTTACCGCTCTTACAGTAAAGAACCCTCTACGTAGTTTAAGGTTAAACCTCTTTTCTTCTAATTGTAATGAGTGGCCACGAGTCTTATTAAACTCTCTTCTGCGAAAAAGTTTTCTCCCTATTGTTGGGTCACCAGTACAGTATTTGTAAATTGAAATCATATCCCCTCTCAAGCGTCTCTTCTCCAGAGAGAATAAGTTCAGTGCTTGCAACCTTTCCTCATAACTAAGATCCTCCAGACCCTTTATTAGCTTTGTTGCCCTTCTTTGTACTCGCTCCATTTCCAGTACGTCCCTCCTGAGGACTGGTGCCCAGAACTGGACAGCATACTCCAGGTGAGGCCGGACCAGAGTCTTGTAGAGTGGGAGAATTATCGTTTTATCTCTGCAGTTGATCCCCCTTTTAATGCATGCCAATATTCTGTTTGCTTTATTAGCAGCAGCTTGGCATTGCATGCCATTGCTGAGCCTATCATCCACTAGGACCCCCAGGTCCTTTTCCATCCTAGATTCCCCCAGAGGTTCTCCCCCCAGTGTATAGATTGCATTCATATTTTTGCCACCCAAATGCATTATTTTACATTTTTCTACATTGAACCTCATTTCAATGTAGAAAATGTGCCTCTTACCACATTCGCCACAGCCAGGTTCAAGCCTCTCCTGGGTGGAAGTCGCTCCCGTACAGTCTCTAAAGGAGCTTTATGGAGTGAGCTCTAATCTGGTGGTCTCGGGGGCATTTAAGTTTTTCTGGCATTAGTAAGCTTTAAATAAGCCTCATATTTTGCAGTGGTCTCCTACCTTCATTTCTGCACAATGTTGTCTCCTTCTGTTTTTTCCCCTTTTCTGCGGCCATGCTGAGCATTATTGTCCCACAGGCAGTGAGATCAGTATCAAGCATGGCAGCCGCGTCCATCGCTGTGTTCCACACATGCGCAAAAGGAAGTGTGGTGACCAGGAGCCTTTAGTGCCCCTATTTAAGATGGCACAGGCTCCTGCAGACTGCTTCTGCGCATGTGCGATTATGTCATTTCCGCTGCGTCAGCGGCGGTGGAATTTAAAAAGCCAGTTCTCCTGTCAGTGCAACCTGGATGCCTCTGCTGCACAGGAGACTGGCGTTTTTTTCCTCTAGGAAGGTATCTTGCACCTTCTGCGAACTCTCCCTGTATGTAGGAGTATTTATTTATATGTTTTTAACTACCTACTATCCTGTTTCAACCTGCCTGTCCACTGTTGCACTGCTCATGGAGACCACTGCTCAGGTGGACCACCCTCAGAATAAGAGGTAAGAGGCTGTCCTACTCTGATGGTAAGTATTGAAGAGAGAAAAAGAGAGCATAACCACTAACACTGCGGTTTCTGGCAGTCCTACCAGGTCAAGATCCGCAACATGAAGACATAAAGACCGCTCAAGTGATGCCTCAAGTCACACAAGATCTAGGAGAAGCTGATCAAGATCATCATCAAATCATCGCCACTCACATCATAGCCGTTCACGCCATAGGAGGTCGCCTTCATACCATTGCACTGGGAGTTATCACACCCGCCCTGCAGCAAATGCTTGCTGGGTGTGCGGAGCTCCAGCTTTGCCAGAAAAATTAGCTTGTCAAACTTGCTTCAACGAAGCAACCAAAGTAAAAGAAGCAGATGCTAGAGAGGTAACAGACCTCATCAGAGAAGTCTGTTACCTCTCTGTGACCACCTCATTAAGAATAACCTTCTTGATCCCCTTCAATCTAGATTTTGCCTTCACCACTCCACAAACTGCTCTTTTAAAACTCACAAATGACCTACTAACTGCAAAAACCAAAGGACACTATTCTGTACTCCTACTTCTGGACCTTTCAGCTGCCTTTGACACGGTTGATCACCCCTTCCTCCTCAAAAAATGTTACTCCCTTGGTCTCTGTGACTGTGCTCTTTAGTGGCTCTCTTTCTCCACTCCACTTCCCTTCTCCGTCGGGGTCCCCCAAGCTTCTGTTCTTGGACCTCTTTTATTTTCAATCTACACCTCTTCCCTGGGTCAGCTGATAGCCTCTCACGGCTTTCAATATAATTTCTACAAAAAGAAAAACTGCGCTAGAAACCAATAAAGTGAAGCAGCGGCTATTAAAAATGGAAAAGCCGCGCATTAAACTGATATATACATATTAAATTAAATAAAAATGAATCTGTGAAAACATTTTTTGAAAAAGTTCCTTTGTGATATAAAGTTAATAAGAATTCAACTGCAAGAAAGGAAATCCGAAACTCCTGGACTGTCCAATGGTTATCACTTGTTAGTTGAATCAAACAATTAAAAGTCCCAACTGATAGATACAATGCTTACCAGATGGCAAGCCAAAATCGAGCAGATGGCTTAAATCGAGCAGATGGCTTAAACCCAGCCTAGGCCTTTGAAAACCGATCACAGTGGAATTTTGCAATTTTCACTCATGAGATTGGCGTGGATTCACAAAAAATTCAACCCAAAAAAATATAAAGCAACATAGCATAATACTGACAAATAACTTGGTAAAAAAGAAAAAGAAAAAAGTGGCACTCACAGAGTGAGAGAACCATATAAACACCCGGTGCTTGGAAACAGCAGGTAACACACAAAGAACCTCTAAGATATTGGCAAAATATTTGTGCAAATCATGCGGGTATGTGGATCAACTTCCAGTGAAGAGGATAGTGAAAACACCAACACCACACGGAGAGCCTGCTAATAATATATATAACAAGTGTGGATATTGTAACAGTCAAACGAATGCCTATCCGTGAAGGGGTTAATACGTGCAGCAAACCGCAAAGGGAGCCTGCTTACCAGATAGCAGATAGCGGTGAGCAAAAAAACACATCCAGAGGAAACGACCAACTGATTGTATAGAGCGGTATAGATCCATCATAGCAGACAAGTCAGGGGCTCCACGATACACATATTATAATTGGAAAAATAATACCAAAATAGTGTGATACCATTTTAACTAATTTATTTAAAAAGCAGAATAACACTTACATTGTAATCTTGGTTTGAAAGCGTAAAGGATAAAATCAATGCCGGCCGGCAAACAAACAAACTCCCGTCCTCCTCAACAGGGCAACATGGTGACGTCAGCACGTACCTCCAGACGCGTTTCGTCATAAGGTGACGTATTCAATGGGGAACGGGCAGCGTGCTGAGCAACCACCTTTTATGCATATACCAAGCCTCGCCCTGAGTCCCGCTAAGAGAATTTCACGGCGCCATCTTTGGTATGGGCGCAGCCAATACCTACTATTGAAACAGGAGAAGGGGAACTTTTTTAACCAATTACAGGGTAAAAAATACCATTAATCCAAAATAAGAAAAAACGGTTCTCCCATTTGAAGATCAATAAAAATAAAATTAAATTAGCTAAACCGATCTTACAGAGTAGTGAGTGGCTAATAGCACTGAATTTTAAACCAGTGCGAAAAAGTTATAAAAATAAATTGAATTTATTAAAATACAAAGAAATAAAATTGATATTAATTCACTATCTCTATAGAATACTTTAATTCATTTGTATATCTAGGTAAGCAATAATAAATTATAAATTAATTCAATGTGTATTTCACACTACATGGGTATATTGATATGGACAAATAGAAACCTCTGTTAGGACCCAGAGGTTGCTTTATATTTTTTTGGGTTGAATTTTTTGCGAATCCACACCAATCTCACGAGTGAAAATTGCAAAATTCCACTGTGATCGTTTTTCAAAGGCCTGGACTGGATTTAAGCCATCTGCTCGATTTGGCTTGCCATCTGGTAAGCATGATATCTATCAGTTGGGACTTTTAATTGTTTGATTCAACTAACAAGTGATAACCATTGGACAGTCCAGGAGTTTCAGATTTCCTTTCTTGCAGTTGAATTCCTATTAACTTTATATCACAAAGGAACTTTTTCAAAAAATTTTTTCACGGATTCATTTTTATTTAATATGTATATATCAGTTTAATGCGCGGCTTTTCCATTTTTATTTGTAGTTTGTTGTGCCACACTAATAGCCGCTGCTTCACTTTATTGGTCTCTAGCGCAGTTTTTCTTTTTGTTTTATTTCCACTGGTGTATTACAGCTGGTTTATTATTACTTTTAAATTAAGTTTTTGATAATATGGATATTTTTGAATTTCGAGCTCAGAAGGTGATTAACACCGATGGGGTTTTTGAGGTATACAAGGTGAATGAAAATGGTTTGGGAGGGTTATTCATGAGGTTGAAAAACCTTATGATTTCTGAAACCCATACCCAATGGGATATAGCCTATCTGGGTAGCCTGTCACTTTTACAGTTTTTGATCAACAGGAAGTCTGCCAAGTTGGCCAAAATTGACACTGAGATCAAAGTTATCAAAGATAAACTTGGTCCCAGTAAGGACAGTGGTGAATAGGGATGAGCTTCGAGTTTGAGTCGAACTCATGTTCGACTCGAACATTGGCTGTTCGCAAGTTCGCCGAACAGCGAACAATTTGGGGTGTTCGCGGCAAATTCGAATGCCGCGGAACACCCTTTGAAAAAGTCTATGGGAGAAATCAAAAGTGCTAATTTTAAAGGCTAATATGCAAGTTATTGTCATAAAAAGTGTTTGGGGACCCAGGTCCTGCCCCAGGGGACATGGATCAATGCAAAAAAAAATTTTAAAAACGGCCGTTTTTTCAGGAGCAGCGATTTTAATAATGCTTAAAGTCAAACAATAAAAGTGTAATATCCCTTTAAATTTCGTACCTGGGGGGTGTCTATAGTATGCCTGTAAAGGGGCGCATGTTTCCTGTGTTTAGAACAGTCTGACAGCAAAATTACATTTTGAAGGAAAAAACTCATTTAAAACTACCCGCGGCTATTGCATTGCCGACAATACACATAGAAGTTCATTGATAAAAACGGCATGGGAATTCCCCAAAGGGGAACCCCGAACCAAAATTAAAAAAAAAAAAAGACGTGGGAGTCCCCCTAAATTCCATACCAGGCCCTTCAGGTCTGGTATGGATATTAAGGGGAACCCCGGCCAAAATTTTTTTTAAAAAATGACGTGGGGTTCCCCCTAAATTCCATACCTGACCCTTCAGGTCTGGTATGGATTTTAAGGGGAACCCCGCGCCAAAAAAAAAAAAAAAAAAACGGCGTGGGGTCCCCCCAAAGATCCATACCAGACCCTTATCCGAGCACGCAACCTGGCAGGCCGCAGGAAAAGAGGGGGGGACGAGAGTGCGGCCCCCCCCCTCCTGAACCGTACCAGGCCACATGTCCTCAACATTGGGAGGGTGCTTTGGGGTAGCCCCCCCAAAACACCTTGTCCCCATGTTGATGAGGACAAGGGTCTCATCCCCACAACCCTGGCCGGTGGTTGTGGGGGTCTGCGGGCGGGGGGCTTATCGGAATCTGGAAGCCCCCTTTAACAAGGGGACCCCCAGATCCCGGCCCCCCCCCTGTGTGAAATGGTAAGGGGGTACAAAAGTACCCCTACCATTTCACTAAAAAACTGTCAAAAATGTTAAAAATGACAAGAGACAGTTTTTGACAATTCCTTTATTTAAATACTTCTTCTTTCTTCTATCTTCCTTCATCTTCTGGTTATTCTGGCTCTTCTGGTTCTTCCTCCGGCGTTCTCGTCCAGCATCTCCTCCGCGGCGTCTTCTATCTTCTTCTCCTCGGGCCGCTCCGCACCCATGGCATGGGGGGAGGCTCCCGCTCTTCTCTTCTTCTTCATCTTCTTCTCTTCTTCATTTTCTTCTCCGGGCCGCTCCTCACACATGCTAGCATGGCGGGAGGCTCCCGCTGTGTGACGGCGCTCCTCGTCTGACAGTTCTTAAATAACGGGGGGCGGGGCCACCCGGTGACCCCGCCCCCCTCTGACGCACGGTGACTTGACGGGACTTCCCTGTGACGTCACGGGGAATGCCACAGGGAAGTCCCGTCATGTCCCGTGCGTCAGAGGGGGGCGGGGTCACCAGGTGGCCCCGCCCCCCATTATTTAAGAACTGTCAGACGAGGAGCGCCGTCACACAGCGGGAGCCTCCCTCCATGCCAGCATGGATGCGGAGCGGCCCGGAGAAGAAAATGAAGAAGAGAAGAAGATGAAGAAGAGAAGAGCGGGAGCCTCCCCCCATGCCATGGGTGCGGAGCGGCCCGAGGAGAAGAAGATAGAAGACGCCGCGGAGGAGATGCTGGACGAGAACGCCGGAGGAAGAACCAGAAGAGCCAGAAGAACCAGAAGATGAAGGAAGATAGAAGAAAGAAGAAGTATTTAAATAAAGGAGTTGTCAAAAACTGTCTCTTGTCATTTTTAACATTTTTGACAGTTTTTTAGTGAAATGGTAGGGGTAAGTACCCCCTTACCATTTCACACAGGGGGGGGGCCGGGATCTGGGGGTCCCCTTGTTAAAGGGGGCTTCCAGATTCCGATAAGCCCCCCGCCCGCAGACCCCCACAACCACCGGCCAGGGTTGTGGGGATGAGGCCCTTGTCCTCATCAACATGGGGACAAGGTGTTTTGGGGGGCTACCCCAAAGCACCCTCCCAATGTTGAGGGCATGTGGCCTGGTACGGTTCAGGAGGGGGGGCCGCACTCTCGTCCCCCCCTCTTTTCCTGCGGCCTGCCAGGTTGCGTGCTCGGATAAGGGTCTGGTATGGATTTTTGGGGGGACCCCACGCCGTTTTTTTTTTTTTTTTTGGCGCGGGGGTTCCCCTTAAAATCCATACCAGACCTGAAGGGTCTGGTATGGAATTTAGGGGGAACCCCATGTCATTTTTTTTTTCAAATTTTGGCCGGGATTCCCCTTAATATCCATACCAGACCTGAAGGGCCTGGTATGGAATTTAGGGGGACTCCCACGTCATTTTTTTTTTAAATTTTGGTTCGGGGTTCCCCTTTGGGGAATTCCCATGCCGTTTTTATCAATGAACTTCTATGTGTATTGTTGGCAATGCAATAGCCACGGGTAGTTTTAAATGAGTTTTTTCCTTCAAAATGTCATTTTGCTGTCAGACTGTTCTAAACACAGGAAACATGCGCCCCTTTACAGGCATACTATAGACACCCCCCAGGTACAAAATTTAAAGGGATATTACACTTTTATTGTTTGACTTTAAGCATTATTAAAATCACTGCTCCTGAAAAAACGGCCTTTTTAAAACTTTTTTTTGCATTGATCCATGTCCCCTGGGGCAGGACCCAGGTCCCCAAACACTTTTTATGACAATAACTTGCATATTAGCCTTTAAAATTAGCACTTTTGATTATTCATGTTCGTGTCCCATAGACTTTAACGGTGTTCGCGTGTGCGAACAAACTTTTTTCCTGTTAGCATGTTCTGGTGCGAACCGAACAGGGGGGTGTTCGGCTCATCCCTAGTGGTGAATATAGGGAAAGATCTCAGAATTTGCTAAGGGTCCTTGAAAAAGAGGATAGGAATCAAAAATATAAGAAAAGGAATAAATATAATCGTGATTTGAATGATTATTGCAACAATATTGTTTTTGACTGGCAGAAGAAACTGTTGGAGGATTCGACCGGTCAGTCCAATATTGAGATGGAGGTGTCTACCCAGAGCCATGGGGAAACCTCCAATGGACCATCTCAACTACCCAAAAATAATAAAAAGGGTCCTCTCGATAAATCACAGAAAGGGTTGGGCCCTCAGAATTATCATTCCCCTCAGAGATCATCAGGGGCCAATAATCCTAATAATGCCCCCCCTAACCATCTCCAAAATTTTGGATCACCTAGGTCAAATTATGTCCAAAGAGGTGGTGGGTCACGTTTTACAAAGCCACCCCCTTGGAGAGGAGGTCATTATACAGCTATTAGAGGGTGGGGCCAACTGAACTCCAATAGAAGTCGTGGGCCAAAATGGAGGTCATCCTGAATGGTGGAGGCCCAATCAAAACCAGGATTCATTCCAAAGACCACCATATCAAGACCCCTATGATGCTAGTTGGGATTATAATTTACCCACGCACAATAGATTTTTTCCAATAAGTGATATAATCCCTTTTGATGAAAATCTTGATTGCTTTGGGGCATATGGACACCAACAGAATGTCTATGGCCCCTCTGTATCTTATCCACCTCAAGATGCGATCACACCCAATAACCTAGGAGACCGGGTACTTGGGGTTTTTCCAGACCCGGCCAAGGTATAAAAAGACCGGTAGAAAAAAGCGAGGAACTAGAGGGTCGAGGCGCTTGCGAGCAACAAAAAAGAGCCAGAACTTAAATGGTCAGGGCATTTTTAATTTGAGTACACAAGAACTGTCTCACTCTGAAAAGGCAGTTTTAGATAAGGGCCTCAAATTTGCCCCCCCTAGGAGCCTGGATAAGTTCCAAACTTATATGGACGTATATATGTGCACTTATATGTGCGTAGGCTAAATATCAAAAGATACATGATTGGTAATCCTATCACAAGGAATTGTTCTCAAACTGATCAGTTTGTGCATTCAGGTTTGGCCAATGCTTCCTTATTTAACCCCCTGGTGTCCTTGCTCCTACATTAAAAGTGTTTAGGGACATTATCCTAAGAGATCTTGAATTGATGGAAGTCAAAACTGCAAGAAATTCCAAAATTATTCAAGAAGGATTAGATTCCCTGTGTAAAAACAAGGATCTGGTTATGCGCCACGCCGATAAGGGTGGTGGGATCGTGGTACTGGATCGCAGGGATTATATGGCTGGAATGGAAAGGATTCTTAGTGATACTGATACCTATACCCCTCTCCCCTCCGACCCGAAGATTCGTTATTTAAAGGATTTGAAAAAAATCATATCAAAGGGCTCCTCAACTGGCATTTTGAATGAAAAGGAAAGCTTATTCTTAATCCCTAAAGCTCCTAGGACACCAACCATCTACTATTTGCCTAAAGTCCATAAGAACCCTATCTGCCCCCCCGGGATGCCCCATTGTGAGTGGCATAGATTCAATCACATCCCGGGTGGGCAGATATATTGATTTCTATCTTCAGCCCTTAGTCCAAAAGATGCCCTCCTATGTTAAAGACACACGACAGGTGTTGAATCTTCTTTCGGGTATAAATATTAAATCAGGATTATGGATGGTGACCACTGACGTCACCTCCTTATACACTATAATTCCCCATAATTTGGGCTTGAGTGCTGTAGAGGGTGCTTTGACGAGGGATTCTGGACTCCTTGCACATCAGATCTCTTTCATTATGGAGCTTCTTGAATATGCAGCTTCTCACAATTATTTTTGGTTTTCTAACAAGTTTTATCGCCAAAGTCGGGGAGTTGCTATGGGGGGTAAATATGCCCCCAGCTTGGCCAATTTGTTCAGGGCCAAGTGGGAGGAGGATGTCATCTATGCCCGCAGGAGTCCCCATCTTATCCTGTGGGCTAGGTATATAGATGACATCTTCCTCCTATGGGATGGTGATGGCCATGATCTTCAAGAGTTCATGTCCTCTCTTAATTTAAACGATCGGGGCATCCATCTCAATTTTGAGATGAGTCAGACCCAGATACACTTCTTGGATCTAACTTTGACCATTGAAGGGGGTGTTTTGTCTACATCCACCTTCTTTAAAAACACTGATCGCAATTCCTACATCTCATTGGATAGCTGTCATTATAAACCTTGGCTCAATTCAATACCTAAGAGTCAATACATGAGATTGCATAGGAATTGCTCAGATTCAATAGTGTTTTCAACACAGAGCAACATTCTCACCAGTAGGTTCCTAGAAAAAGGTTATACCATGGAGACACTGTTGCCTGTGTTTAATGAAGTGCGGGGGATGTACAGGGAACTACTGCTCCGGGATAAACCGCAGAGGAATAATTTAGGCCATGAGTTTAGAGTACCCTTTGTCCATACATAGTCCCTCCAGCATAAAAAAGTGAAACAGTTGGTTTCCAAACATGGGCATATTGTTAGTAATGATAAGATTTTGAGTAAGGTTTTACCATCTAAACCAAAAATCGTGTTTAGAGGGGCTCCCTCATTCAGGAACATTGTGGCCCCTAATATACTAGACCCCCCAGAGAATAAGACAACCTTTTTTGACCAACAGGTTTTTATAAGTGTAAAAAATGTTGGGTGTGTTCTTTAAATAGCTGTCCGTATAGGAGAACCCAGTCCTTTGTTTCTACAAGTACTGGTAAGGCCCATACCATCACCCCATTTATCACCTGCTCTACCTTTGGCGTGGTCTATTTGTTGCAATGCCCATGTGGCTTTGCAATATATCAGGCAGACCAAACGCCCTCTTCAAGTTAGGCTCAACAAGCACATTACCAACATTTTGACTGGGTTTAGGAACCATTCGGTCTCTAAGCATTACCGTTTAGTACACAATAGGGACCCCTCCAACACCCTTTTTTTTAGGAATTGATAGATACAAACCTCACTGGCGTGGGAGCTCTATGGTGCATGAAATTTCCAAACTTGAGATGTCTTGGATCCATAGGATCAGATCTTACACGCCCTATGGATTAAATGTCGATGTAAATGTTAATGCCTTCATTGATAATTCTTAACATCTGGTCGCCTTGGGTCCTAACAGAGGTTTCTATTTGTCCATATCAATATACCCATGTAGTGTGAAATACACATTGAATTAATTTATAATTTATTATTGCTTACCTAGATATAATAATGAATTAAAGTATTTTATAGACATAGTGAATTAATATCAATTTTATTTCTATGTATTTTAATAAATTCAATTTATTTTTATAACTTTTTCGCACTGGTTTAAAATTTAGTGCTATTAGCCACTCACTACTCTGTAAGGTTGGTTTAGCTAATTTAAGTTTATTTTTATCGATCTTCAAATGGGAGAACCATTTTTTCTTATTTTGGATTAACGGTATTTTTTACCCTGTAATTGGTTAAAAAAGTTCCCCTTCTCCTGTTTCAATAGTAGGTATTGGCTGTGCCCATACCAAAGATGTCGCCGTGAAATTCTCTTAGCGGGACTCAGGGCGAGGCTTGGTATATGCATAAAAGGTGGTTGCTCAGCACGCTGCCCGTTCCCCATTGAAAACGTCACCTTATGACGAAACGCGTCTGGGAGGTACGTGCTGGCGTCACCACGTCGCCCTGTTGAGGAGGACGGGAGTTTGTTTGTTTGCTGGCCAGCATTGATTTTATCCTTTGCGCTTTCAAACCAATATTACATTGTAAATGTTATTCTGCTTTTTAAATAAATTAGTTAAAATGGTATCACACTATTTTGGTATTATTTTTCCAATTATACTATGTGTATCGTGGAGCCCCTGACTTGTCTGCTATGATGGATCTATACCTCTCTATACAATAAGTTGGTCGTTTCCTCTGGATGTGTTTTTTTGCTCACCGCTATCTGACATCTGGTAAGCAGGCTCCCAATGCGGTTTGCTGCACGTATTAACCCCTTCACGGATAGGCATTCATTTGACTGTTATATTATCCACACTTGTTATATATATTATCTGGTAAGCAGGCTCTCCGTGTGGTGTTGGTGTTTTCACTATCTTCTTCACTGGAAGTTGATCCACATACCCGCATGATTTGCACAAATATTTTGCCAATATCTTAGAGGTTCTTTGTGTGTTACCTGCTGTTTCCAAGCACCGGGTGTTTATATGGTTCTCTCACTCTGAGTGCCACTTTTTTCTTTTTCTTTTTTACCAAGTTATTTGTCAGTATTATGCTATGTTGCTTTATATTTTTTTGGGTTGAATTTTTTGCTAATCCACGCCAATCTCACAAGTGAAAATTGCAAAATTCCACTGTGATCGGTTTTCAAAGGCCTGGGCTGGGTTTAAGCCATCTGCTCAGCATGATATCAGTTGGGACTTTTAATTGTTTGATTCAGCTAACAAGTGATAACCATTGGACAGTCCAATAGTTTCGGATTTCCTTTCTTGCAGTTGAATTCTTATTAACTTTATATCACAAAGGAACTTTTTCAAAAATGTTTTTCACAGATTCATTTTTATTTAATTTAATATGTATATATCAGTTTAATGCACGGCTTTTCCATTTTTAATATATTTTCTACACTGATGACACATAAATCTATCTCTCCACCCCTCAACTCAGTCCATCAATCTCCTCATGCATCACTAACTTACTAACAGACATATCTGTATGGATGTCACACCACTTCCTCAAACTCAACTTGTCCAAAACTGAGCTTATAATATTTCCTCCCCCACTTGCCTCTTCCCCTGACTTCTCTGTCAAGAACAATGGCACAACCATCCACTCATCCCCACATGTCAGCATGCTAGGTGTTATCCTGGACTCTGAACTCTCCTTTCGGCCCCACATCCAATCACTTTCCAAAGCTTGCCGCCTCAACCTTCACAACATCTCCAAACTACGTCCCTTTCTAACCAATGAAACCACAAAGCTCCTGATTCACTCCCTGGTTATCTCTCGTCTTGACTACTGCAACTCCCTCCTCATTGGCTTACTTTTAAATAAACTATCCCCCCTTCAGTCCATCATGAATGCTGCTGCCAGACTCATCCACCTCACAAACTGCACAGTCTCTGCTACCCCTCTCCACCAATCCCTTCATTGGCTGCCACTTGCCCAACAAATTAAATTGAAAATACTAACAATAAGTTACAAAGCCATCCACAGCTCTGCCCCCAGCTATATCACTAGCCTAGTCTCAAAATACCAACCTAATCACCCTCTTCATTCCTCCCAAGACCTCCTGCTCTCTAGCACCCTCATCACCTTCTCCCATATCCGCCTCCAGGACTTCTGACCCTCACCCATCCTCTGGAATTCGCTACCCCAGTCTGTCAGACTGCCTCCAAATGTATCCACTTTTAGGCGATCCCTAAAAACTTTTCTTCAGAGAAGCCTATCCTGCCTCTATCTAACAACTGCACTATTTTCTCCATTAGATCATCCCCCACAGCTATTACCCTTTTGTATAACTTGACCCTCCCTCCTAGATTGTAAGCTCTAACGAGCAGGGCCCTCTAATTCCCCCCTGTATTGAATTGTATTGTACTGTCTGCCCTAATGTTGTAAAGCGCTGCTTAAACTGTCGGCGCTTTATAAACTCTGATAATAATAATAATCAGAGAGTCAGTGCGGGAATCTATCCTTAAATCATCAGCACCTGGAGGAGAGAAGGTGGTTCCGAGCACATCGTCTGCAGCTCCTCTTCATACTGCAGACACAGAGTTATCAGAAAATGAGGATCAAGAGTTGTCAGCAGGATTCGATTTCACCCTGGTCGAATCTTTTGCTAGATTGGTAAAAGAGGCCATAAGTGGGAGGAAGCTAAAGAGGTACCCAGGAAGGTCCGAAAATACTTCCCCAACTTGATGAAAGAACCGGAGTCCTTTCCTTTCATAGAGGAATTGGAAGATCTCATTAAAGATGAGTGGGAGAGATCAAATTAAAAAATACAGCCTTAATAATAGGCTAGCAAAGCTGTATCCTGTATCGTTAATCCTCTAATTTACGCACCAGTTGTCGATGCCTCTTTAATGCGACTTGCTAGACATCTCACCCTACCAATCAAAGATGCGGTAACCTTCCGAGACATGCTTGATCATAAGATTGGTTTAGATTTGAAGAGAGCATACTCCACAGCAGGTGGTGCGTGTAGTCCAGCGGTTGCCACAGCGGCAGTTGGTAGGGCCATTTCAGGGTGGACTGCCAATATATAAAAACCTCTACGTGAGGGAACCGACCAGGAAAAAATAATTACTTCCCTACTGGAGCTGAAACTAGCAGGCGACTTTGTCACAGAAGCATCAGTGGATGATCCTCTGCTAGAGCAATGTTGGCATCGGTCATGGCAAGAAGAGCCTTGTGGCTAAAGCCATGGGTAGCAGACACTGCATCAAAAACTAATTGGTGCAAGATCCCATATGATGGGGTTAACCCTTTCGGATCCAAACTAGATTCAGCCATTTCGAAGGTAACAGGAGGAAAGTCAGGCCTGATCCTCTCCGACAGGAGACCAAACCACAGAAGGGGCCTTCCTATAGACATAACCTTCCAGTAAGGTACATGGGGGGCAAAGACAGAGACCAGGAAGAGAGTTTAAAAGAAGCAGGAAGAATACATAGTCATCCTTTTTGAGACTCCAAAAATCCAAGACCATCCCGACGGGGGAGCCACAAAAATCTTTTTGAAGGTGTGCCCGTCTTGCCTGTGCAAGTGGGAGTCAGACTTAAAGAGTTCATACAGGTTTGGATGGAACATTTAGAAAATGCCTGGACACTTTCTACAATCAAGTTCGGTCACAAATGGAAATTCATAGGCAGCCTACGCAGAAATTACATTCAGCCAACCAGACTCCCATCATCACCAGACAAGAGGAAGTTACCACTCAAGTATGTAATGGAGCTGAGGCAGAAGGGCGCAATCCTGGAAGACCCATCATCTCAAAGAGGGGGGGTTACTCCCCATTATTCCTAGTAAAAAAGAAGACAGGGGATCTGCGTCAGTATTGGATTTAAGGAATTTTAACAAAAAGGATTCAGATTGAAGCCTTCAAGATGGAAAGTCTCCAGGCAATATTATTGGCAATAAACGTAGAAGATTGCATGCTGTCTGTAGATTTGTTGAATGCCTACCTACACCTACCTATACACCCTACCTTTCAGAAGTTCCTCTGTTTCTCAGTCAACCACCAACACTTCCAGTTTCAATGCCTGCCATTCGGCATTTCTTCTGCTCTCAGGACCTTTACCAAAATTCTACTACCTGAAATTACACATCTCAGGAGAAGGGGATTAAGGTAACATCATTACCTAGAGGATACTGCTTTTGGCGAACAGCTGAGAAACTTTGCTCCATCATCAGAAGATACTGCTCACGACACTTCGGCTGGTTAATCAACTGGGAAAAAAGCAACCTTCAGCCCACACAAAATATGATATTTCTGGGGGCAGAACTAAATACCATGTCTGACAAAGTGCAGCTTCCTCGGGAGACGATAGTTCCCTTAGTTCAGAAAATGAAGAAGTTAATGTCAGCAACGTCTCTGCCAGCCAAAATTTGTCTAAGCATCCTGGGATCCATGTCTGCCACTCTTCCAGTGATCCAGTGGGCTCAATGGCACATGAGAGTGTTGCAGAACTCATTACTGCAGCGGTGGGATGGAGTATTAATGCTTCAAACAACCCACGTCAACATGAGAGTGAAGCAGTCAGTGAGGTGGTGGACGCATACTTACAACCTCAGGAGGCATAGACCCATAGTCCCCTCAGAGGCGGAGGTGATCACATCAGACGCCAGCCAGGAGGGATGGGGAGCTCATTACTAAGATCAAGCAGCGCAAGGACTATAGCAGTTCCAGGCACAGGGAGTAGCATCAAATATACTAGAGCTCAGAGCAGCCTTTCAAGCTCTCCTAGCCTTTGGCTCATCCTTGAAGGGAAAAAATGCCTCAATACGGATGGACAACAAGGTGGCGGTGGCTTACATCCAGAGACAGGGAGGTACCAGAAGCTGCACACCGCTGGAGGAAGTTCGCCCTTTCTTGGAATGGGCTCAAACATATCTAACAGATTTGAGGGCAGTGTATGTTCCGGCAGCACAGAACCTGTTGCCCGACTGCCTAAGCAGGGAAATGGTCCCTGCTTAGGCAGTCCCTGGTCTCTGAGCCATCAAGCATTCACTCTCTGGGCCGAAACTTGGGGTATGTCAAATATCGATCTGGCAGCGAGACCGGTTAATGCCAAGTGTCAGAGATTCCTGTCTAGGGCACCTTACCCAGTAGCCGAGGGAATAGACTACCTTCTCCATCCTTGGAACTTCCAACTAGAATACATATTTCCTCCGACACCACTAATCGAGAGATTCCTCTCCAGGCTAAGGAGGTCATCAGCCACAGAGATAGCAGTAATACCTGTCTGGCCGAGGAGACCTTGGTTCACGACCAAGCTACAACTCAGTCTAGAAGACCTGTTACCTCTTCCTGTGACTCGGATTCTACTTTACCAAGGCCAATTCCTTCACCCGGCTCTGGAAAAACTACACTGGACAGCATGGGGTTGAGAGGAATAGTCTTCTAGAGAAAGGTTGCTCTCAGGAGGTAGTATCAACGCTACTTCAAGCTAGAAAATGTACCACTAACAGCACCTACGGGAGGATATGGGAAAGATTTGCATCTAAGGCGCAGCAGAAAAACTGGAATCCATTATCCCCAGAGGCTCCGCAGATTTTAGAATATCTCCAAGTAGGCCTAGGTAAAGAACTAAGCTCAAGTACCGTCAAAGTACAAATTTCAGCCTTATCTGCAAAGACAGGTTCCAAAAGTGGCAACGGCATTCCATTACAACCAGGACATCAGTCTCCCGACTTTTACTAACGATCAAGGTTAAACACATGCCTTGGATGTAAAATCCGCTATCAGCTCTTATCTGGTGGCTACAGCCTCCTTTAGAAATTCGGACAACCTCTTGGTGATTGCTCATGGGAACACAAAAGGACAGACGGCAGCACCACGCACTGTGGCTAGTCTATCAGGAAAACTTACGCCATTCAACATTTTTTTGGTACCCTAGGGCATTAATGCTCAATTAACTAGGGCAGGGGCAACTTCATGGGCAGCGTATTGCAAGGTTTCACCGGAGACTATATGCAGAGCAGCTACCTGGTCACCCAGACATACATTCATGTCCCACTATAGGGTGGATTTTGCTCAATTGACAATGGTGGAGTTCGGAAGAACTGTTATTTGAGCCAATTCTTCTGCTACATGTTAAATAAATATTACTTTTTTTTGCACCCACCCGACTGGTGAGTTATTTCCCAGTGTGTGCTGCCATGATGCGTCATGGAAAACGGAAAATTGTATACTCACCTTTCCGTAATTTTCCTTTCCTGACGCATCTTCATGGCAGCACACAGCATCCCGCCCTTTTTTTATTAGTTGATAGTTACAGAGAATGAAGCGGGGTGTCTCTCTTTCAAATTTATAGCTAACCAATCCTGTCAGGTTGGGGGGGGTCACAACCCAGTGTGTGCTGCCATGAAGATGCGTCAGTAAAGGAAAATTATGGAAAGGTGAGTATACAATTTTCCGTTTTCTTTCCTTCAACCCGTGGTTGAAGGAAAGAAAATTGCATAATCTATGGCCAGCCTAAGGCCTTACATACACGGCAGAACAAAGTCGGTGAGAAATTTCTTCATATCTTTCCTTTAAAGTCAGCCATAAATTTTCTCCTTGACATGGTCAACAGAGATGTGAATTGGGAAGGGTGAATGAACCTTTCTTTTTTTAATGGAGAAAGGAAAGTGATCACTGAGCGACTGATGTGTGCAGATGAAAATGCAAAAAATGGGATTACTGGTGGAAGTTATTATAATAACCACACCCAGAGAGAAGAGAAAGTGCTAATCACTAAAACTGCAGTCATTTCAACTCAAATTGAAAGAAGATGTTTAGGGCTTGTACATGCTCATTGTTGCTCCTCAGAGCAGACCTTCTAGCCCAAATCTAGCTATTGGTTAGTCCAATTCATCAGTGTCTACATTTTTTAACCCTTTGGATTAGGAAAATGACAAAACAAACCATTGGGTTAAGGATTAGAGTCTCTTCTCTGTTACCCAATACTTCTCTACCAAAACCAACTGGGTAAAGCACTCTTGTATGTATGGAAATTCAACATCAATGCAAAACAAAATACAAATATTTCAGATAATTTTTATGATTAATATATACAAATCCAAATTCTCAGAGCTATGATGAGATAGATCCAAAGTGTAGTAGATTGTAAAAGGCTGTCTATGAACAAAATAATGCAGTTAAAGGTCTTACGAAACCAGTGAGCCGCACCACATTCGCTCTTTATTATACAATCCTGAAACGACTTTCTGCTTAAATTGATGCCAGGATCAGCAGTTTGTATGAGCTGATACAGCTCTTCAGCATTAATGTTTTATAATAGGGTGCTATTGGCTTTACTGTTACATTTTCTCTGCACTTCCCTTAATACGCTGGCTAGAATGCACTAACATCACAAATAGTTTAGCCTTTGCATTGATAAAGTCAGGGACAAAAAGAGATGTTCTTGTGACATACAGTGATGAAATGACCTAGATAACTCAGTGTCTGAACATGCTCTGGATAATATCTCGGTCTTCCCATAGATATACTGAGTGGCATCATTCTCAGTCACTACTAAACCACATGTATGTCCCATAGCACCAGTTTACTCTTTTGTGCATCAGTAACAAAGTCATTCCATAATATTATCCAGCAAACACTATACCTGTAATAAACTTGAAAAGTCACTTAATTTACCTTGCAAGTAAAAAGGAATGGTGGTTTTGTACGATTCCTAAATTATGGTTACAAATACAAACCAAACATTTTTTAAAATACCTTTTTAGTCAGGTGAATATGAAAAAATGCATATTAATATTCTCCCAGTGTTCTTTTGAGTAAGCAGATGTAGCTTTAGGCTCCCTTTAGGTGTTCCATTCTCTCACTTTGATGAAAATTGCTATTGTTTACATGAAACAATAAATTCACACTGAAATTTACACAAAACAAGTGGATGACAAACCAGAGCCTCAAAGCAGCAGCATCTGGTGTGCTATTTCATTAGGTATCCCACAGTTCTCTGGGGATCCTCTGTCATGGATTAGATGTTAATTTAAAAAACTAAATTATATATACCGTATATACTCGAGTATAAGTCGAGATTTTCAGCCCTTTTTTTGGGGCTGAAAGTGTCCCCCTCGACTTATACTCGAGTCACCGCCATCTGCCTACATGATCAGCGTGTCAGGCAGGCAAACGGTGGCCAGCCTGTGATATTACCATTTGGCGGCCAGTCCACTGTTCAAAAGCCGTGCCTCCTCCTCGTCTGTGATAGGCAGAAAACTCCATTTCCCAGCAGTCAGTGTACAGCCTATCACAGACATTCTCTCATCCTCGTCCGTGGTATGAGGATGAGAGAATGTCCGTGATAGGCTGACCGCTGACTGCTGGGAAATGGAGTGTTCTGCCTATCACAGACCAGGAGGAGGCGCGGCTTTTGAACAGTAGAATGGCCGCCGAATGGTATTATCAGGGGCTGATCGGTGCAGAGTGGCACACGGAGGATGGAGATCGCCACACGGAGGCATGCACAGGACACAGGTAGGCTGCACAGGACACATACACACATACACAGGGACACATGCACACATACACAGGGACACATGCACAGGACACAGGTAGGCTGCACAGGACACATGCACAAGACACAGGTAGGCTGCACAGGACACAGGTAGACTGCACAGGAAGGCTGCACAGGACACATGCACAGGACACAGGTAGGCTACACAGGACACAGGGACACATGCACAGGACACAGGGAGGCATGCAGCTGCAGATGGGAACTGTTGACCCTCTTTTCCACTTACAGTAGCTGCTGCATTTCTCACCCTTGTCTTATACTCGGGTCAATAAGTTTTTCCCAGTTTTTTGTGGTAAATTAGGGCCTCGACTTATACTCGGATCGACCTATACTCAAGTATATACGGTAGATAAATAGTAACCAAAAACCAACACAAAACAATAGTTTATAAGCCTTAAAGTGTAACTAAAGGCAATTTTTTTTAAGGTTTTGAATAACGTTGGGAGGGATTAGAACACCTGAAAGTTTTTATTGCTGTCTGTGCCCCCTGTTAGAAAGGTTTACACTCTCTATTTGTGCTGTTTACCGTTCTCATTGAAAGTGAAAATAAAAGAAAACAGAGTGGAAATCTTTTAATGGGACCTTAGTTCTGGTGACACAATGACTTTGGAGGAACTTCCTGTTTTGGCTATGGGAAAGCTCCCCAATGGGACACAGATGGCAAAAAAAAACAAAAAAAAAAAAGCAAACATACGGAGGTTATAACCCTTCCTTACTCTTCAAAACCCATAATTCAAATAAAACTGAAAAACAACAACATAGCTGGGCCAGGCATTGCACTAGCAATTCTGGAAAACAATTATGTAATAGGCAGCTCCCCTCAGTAGACAATCCTTATTCAGCTTAGCCGAGTTAGTATGCAATTATCAGTAAGTCCTTTTCTCAAGGAACCAGACTCAAGGATGATGTCCAGGTAGCTTTATTGCAAATAAACACTGTCAAGAATACAACCACTTTGTAAGTCACAGGCAAGAGTAGAAATGTTTAATTTGCTGCACATGGTTTGCAAATAGTTTATCAGCTCTTGTTGCTCTTGTGCTGGTACACTTAACTGAATGTACAGAAGAAGAATGACCATTATGTTTTTGCCCCAAGATAAATGGCAATGTTTAACTATATAGCAAATAAATGACAGCAACGTGTACTATTCCATAATTTACTTTTCAGTAATTGTGCTTGAGGTTAGGGTTAGGTACAACAAGAGGTGTCAAGCCACCTGAAGGATTACTGATCCAGAGCACTACAGCACAACTACCCTTATACTCCTTGGTTGCTCCTACAGTGCTGCTTAGGGGTGATCCTCCATGTCTGGCTTATACATTGCCAACTAGCTTTTATGACGTTCTTCTGATTACAGAATACTGTACATGCATCTCCCGGTCAACCGTCAGCAGCCTACTGTACATAAATTACATTTTTATACACACCCCTTGAATGATATTTCCAAATCAGAGAACATGATTACTCTCACACTAGAAAAGACCCTCCTTCACAGCCATGATACATTAGGAGTTGTGCGTAACTCCTTTTTAGATCCATATGAAAATAATTATATAAGTGATACTGATATCAGTATAGTCTTTGCCTTAATACAGTCATCATTTAGATTCTCTTTGATATAACAAAACAATGTCATCCTGCCATGAAATAGCTTCAGTGTTATCTGTCATACTTTTAATAATCATATCCCTTGAAATTTTCCACATTTTGTCATGTTACAACCAAAAACCTAAATGTATTTTATTGGGATTTTATGTGATAAACCACGGCAAAGTGGCACATAATTGTGAAGTGGAAGGAAAATGATAAATGGTTTTCAAATTTTTTACAAATAAATATCTGAAAAGTGTTGTATTCAGCCCCCTTTACTCTGATACCACTAACTAAAATCTACTGTAACCAATTGCCTTCAGAAGTCACCTAATTAGTAAATAGAGTCCACCTGTGTGTAATTTAATCTCAGTATAAATACAGCTGTTCTGTGAAGCCATCCAGAGGTTTGTTAGAGAACCTTAGTTAAACAGCATAATAATGGCCAAGAAACAAACCAAACAGGTTAGGGATAAAGTTGTGGAGAAGTTTAAAGCAGGGTTAGGTTATAAAAAAAATATCCCAAGCTTTGAACATCTCATGGAGCACTGTTCAATCCATTATGCGAAAATTGAAGGAGTATGGCACGACTGCAAACCTACCAAGACATGGCCCTCCACCTAAACTGACAGGCTGGGCAAGGAGAGCATTAGTCAGAGAAGCAGCCAAGAGGTCCATGGTAACTCTGGAGGAGCTGCAAAGATCAATTATTAATCCAATTAGGTCAATTATTAGTTGTGCACTCCACAAATCTGGCCTTTATGGAAGATTGGCAAGAAGAAAGCCATTGTTGAAAGAAAGCCATAAGAAGTCCCATTTGCAGTCTGCAAGAAGCCATGTGGGGGACACAGCAAACATGTGAAAGAAGGTGCTCTGGTCAGATGAGACCAAAATTGAACTTATTGGCCTAAAAGCAAAACGCTATGCGTGGCGGAAAACTAACACTGCACATTACCCTGACCACACCATCCCCACAGTGAAACATGGTGGTGGCAGCATCATGTTCAGGGGGTTCTTTTCTTCAGCAGGGAAAAGGAAGCTGGTCAGAGTTGATGGGAAGATGGATGGAGCCAAATACAGGGCAATCTTAGAAGAAAACCTGTTAGAGCCTGCAAAAGACTTGAGACTTGGGTGGAGGTTCACCTTCCAGCAAGACAATGACCTTAAACATACAGCTAGAGCTACAATGGAATGGTTTAGATCAAAGCATATTCATGTGTTAGAATGGCCCAGTCAAAGTCCAGACCCAAATCCAATTGAGAATCTTTGGCAAGACTTGAAAATTGCTATTCACAGACTCTCCATCCAATCTGACAGAGCTTGAGCTATTTTGCAAAGAAGAATGGGGAAAAATGTCACTTTCTAGATGTGCAAAGCTGGTAGAGACATACCCAAGAAGACTTGCAGCTGTAATTGCAGCAAAAGGTGGTTCTACAAAGTATTGACTCAGTGGGGCTGAATACAAATGCACTCCACACTTTTCACACATGAAAACCATGAAACCCATTTATCAATTTTCTTCCACTTCACATTTATGTGCCACTTTGTGTTGGTCTATCACATAAAATCCCAATAAAATAATTTTACGTTTTTGGTTGTAACGCAACAAAATGTGGAAAATGTAAAGGGGTATGAATACTTATTCAAGGCACTGTGTATAAAACACATACTATAAAGGGTAAAGAAAAGTCAAAAAGAATTGCCAGGTGCCTGGCAATTCTTTTTGATTTCTCTCGTTTTGACATTATTGTATGTATTTTATATATAGATAATTAAAAGTTATATTTTAGGCTACAGTGGGTTTGATGCATGGGTTCAGCGCATCCCTGCTGGTTGTATGTTGATTAGTATTTCCCACATAAGGCTAGTTTAAATAGTATATCTATACATCAGGCCACCCTCTACTTTGTAGAATTGCCTGTTATACTAGTGTTATCTGTTTTGGTTCTACAGATACTAAAATATGTCCAGCAAAATGGAACGTTGATTGTCTTACACACCAGGCAAACTACATTGGATTAATTTCATACATGATACAACAAGAAAAAAATTGTTTCTACCCTAATAGTCCAATACAATTTGGTAAATGGAGCAATACTTTGGCTTGGTGGTGCTGCACTAGGGTCCATGTTTTGATTCCAGAGTGGGAACAAAGCCACCAACAGTGATTTTGAATATGTACCCCACTTTGTCCTGATTAGCATAATGTAAATTGCCAATCAAAAAGGTTACTGTGCATCTAATTGATCAATTTCTATAATTCTGAAATCGTCATTCCTTGTAAAAATATCCTCACGAATACTTTATATTAGCAACAAAGCCGCTCAGTGATCCTTCATCAGCACTGTAACTCAAGTGCCAGCTGTTTGTATACTTTGTTAGCATAATCGAGAAACATAGGTTATAAACACTAGTTACAAAGAAGAGTAATTTCACTGTCCTCCATTAGAATGTCAAATGCGTCTCAAAGGTATAAAAACGTGGAGCTCAGATTTGCCACACCCCATCACCTCAATAGAAGGTGACACATTCTTTGTAGTAAAAATACATTTAAAAAAATGAAGTGTGGAGTAGAAAGTTTCCAACCTGAGTCCACAAAACGATGGGTAGCTTAAACTGCTGGCATCTTTGCCAAACTGAAATATCAGGTTTAGAGAACAGGCTTTAAAAACGATGTAATGTTATTTACACAACAAAGAGCTTTAGCATAATTAGCATTTGATGTACACTTACTTTTGTGGAGAAGTTCAGCAGCGAGCTGGTCAGACTGCCAGAGGTGCACTTTAAAATTAAATTGTGAATATTTTCTGTATCTTCATCCTTATTACTGCGGATCAACGATCTCTCCGAATGTGCAGATGTTTGCTGGTAGGCAACGCAAGTCATGCCAATAAAGGTTGCCGGCTTGATTAGGACAGCCTCCAGTGCGATATTAAGGGAAACCTGTCAAAAACACATTGAGGAGCTGGTCAATTGCCAAAGTGTTTAAGAAATCAACACTCTAAAATTACTTTATTTAGGGAAGCTACATGGACATCTGTTACCGCACACCACTTATTTCAGGGCTGCAAGACAAACAAAATTATCTGACAAAATTGAATTCTTTCAAACAAATGAACAACACAGCATTATAGTTTAGCTTTTAAAATCAAATGATCCCTATTTTCACACTATTTATAATTATTATGTATAATTACACACCTGTTGTGCGCCAGGTTTTTTTGCCTTTTATGACAACGCTAAGCCACTTCCCCACATTGTTTCTTTTTCTTAAAGTTGTTCTTTAAGTGTAAATCAGTTCTTCAGTATCTTTAGCATCATGTTTTATTGTTTAAACCTTTCTTAATATAATAATTGTTTTGTGAATTTGTTGCAAAATTTCATACCTGGAGATCCAGATGGTAATTTCAGTTACAGTCTAACAGCACTAAATAAAGTCATAACCTTGCAATTAGCAGCGGCATTGTCAGCTTGTTGTGCAAGCTCTTTTAGTTGGCCATTGGGCTGTCTATCTGATAGTCAGCCCGGTGGCCTATTGAAAGAGCACATGACAGGCTGGCAACACTGCTGCTAATTGCAAGGCAATGACTTTTTGTTATCAGACTGCAACAGAGATTGTTGTCTGGATCTCCAGGTATGAAACTTTGCAACGCATTCACAAAATGATTGTATTAAGAAAAATGTATACAATGAGACATGATGCTAAACATATTGAAGAATAAATCTACACTTAAAGAACAAGTTTAAGAAAAAGATGCCAATTAGATCTGTTAATATAATTTTAGAATTCCCATAACTTCATAGAAACTTCAATAATTCACATTGTGAATAGGTTTGGGTTGGAGCCCAATCTTTTGGATTAGCTGCTGTATACGGCCAAAGGAGGCTAAATAGTGCCAGTTGCCAGTATTCTTTTAAGGACAATTAATGGAAAACCATTTCTGCTCATAATATCAAATATATCAAGGCCTCTGGAGGAAAAATTAGGTTTGGCTTGTATAAGGGCAGTTAACACATTTTAAATAAGCTTGTGAAATGTGGACATACTTATCCGTGATTATAATACCCAATCACACCATGCCCAAGAAGCCAAAAAATAAATTATTGACGTATAAAAAAAACTTCAAACTATTCTAAAAATAAAAAGTTTAAATATAAACCCCAATAATAGTGTTGCTGCCCCTTTAAAAATAAACTTTAAACAGTGTCTGAAAAACTTAGATATACAGACCCAAGGTGGCGCTACACTCAAAAATTGCAATATCTGATAAATGTATTCAATCTATACAAATGACAGTTGCCAAAAGTGAAATAAAGCAAACAACTTTAGTTATTGACGTTTTATTAGTTTGGATTAGAAGTTTAAATTAGTCCCAAATAAAGGAAGTACATCACATAAATGTGTATTAAAAGTTCCACCATTAGAGTGCTACTGAGGAAGCCCAGAGCATATAGGGAGCTGAGCCACACCAATGACAGTTTATTGTCAGCAGAGTCTGAGTGGTGAGAAGATGGTTCCATTTGATGTATCTATGCCTGTATCATAGCACTGAGTGTGCTTTTTTATGATCAGTGTCTGCAACTCTTTTCCAGCTTGATTTCTTATGGACGGTTGCCAGAAGGGTAGTGTTTAACCCTTTCATGACTAAGCCTATTTTTGAAATTTGGTGTTTACAAGTTAAAATCCATATTTTTTGCTAGAAAATTACTTAGAACCCCCAAACATTATATATATTTTTTTAGCAAAGAATCTAGAGAATAAAATGACGATTGTTGCAATATTTTTTATCACACGGTATTTGTGCAGCGGTGTTTTAAACGCAAATTTTTGGAAAAGTGACACTTTCATGAATTTTAAAAAATCCAAACAGTAAAGTTACCCCAATTTTTTTGTATAATGTGAAAGATGATGTTACGCCGAGTAAATAGATACCAAACATGTCACCCTTTATAATTGCACGCACTCGTGGAATGGCGACGAACTACGGTACCTTTGAATTTCCATAGGCGACGCTTTAAAAAATTTTTACGGTTACCAGGTTTGAGCTACAGAGGAGGTCTAGGGCTAGAATTATTGCTCTCGCTCTGACGATCGCGGCGATACCTCACATGTGTGGTTTGAACACCGTTTACATATGCGGGCGCGACTTCCGTATGCGTTTTCTTCGCTGCGCGAGCTCGCGGGGACAGGGGCACTTTAAAAAATTTTTTTTTTTTTTTTTTATTTAATTTATTTATTTTTGTACTTTATAAATTGTGTTTAAATTTTTTTTTTTTTTTTTTTACTTTTATTGCTGTCACAAGCAATGTAAACATCCCTTGTGACAGTAATATGTGGTGACAGGTACTCTTTATGGAGGGATGGGGGGTCTAAAAAAAACGAAACGGCGATTCTGAATACTGTGTACTTTTTTAAATTCGGCGCCATTGGCAGCCGAGTAAACGGGAAGTGACGTCATGACGTCGCTTCCGCATTTACAAGAAGAAGGCTGGAACGAAGCCGCTCGCAGCTTCGTTCCAGTCCGCCCCCAGCCGCCGAAGGCAGCGGACCGGACACCGGGCCTCCCGATCGCACGGGAGGCCCGGTAACAGCGGCGGGAGGGGGGGGATGTCCCCTCCCGCTCCTCCGGTATAACAACCGAGCGGCTTTTAGCCGCATCGGTTGTTATATTCGGGTAGCCTATCGCCCGCTGAAAACAACGGTACCGGGATGATGCCTGCAGCTGCGGGCATCATCCCGGTATAACCCCGGAAAGCCGAGGACGCATATATGCGTTCGGTCGGCGGGAAGGGGTTTTAAAGAGGTATTACTACTCTGAGCAGCAAAATCAATGGAATGTTGGGAGCTAACCATATTACCAAAGTGCTTTGTGCCAGTTATCTTTAACGTGAGGCATTGATTTCTGGTGAGTGAGATAAATTGCACTTTGAAAGTGGAAATCACAAGCACTGCACAGCGGAAGACATCTTGTGGATGATCTGTGGACACTAATGGTGGAGCTTTTAATACACATTTATGTGATGGACTTTCATTATTCTAAATCTAAAAATGTATTTGCTTTTTTCACTTTTGGCAACTGTCATTTGTATAGACTGAGAACATTTATGAGATATTGCCATTTTTGAGTGCAGAACCACCTTGGGGCTGTATATCTAAATTTTTCAGACACTGAAGTGTATTTATCCATGATTGCTAAATGGGATTAAAATTTGGTTTTAGGATTTAGATTTTTTTTTTTTTATTTATGTTCCTTCCTCATTAATACAGAACACACATACACACACAAAATTCCCACTTGACAGTAAGGGATCACTAGGGGAAGCCTATCAAATATATATTTATTACATCATTTACTCCTTCCCGCTTTCCTTCTCTCTTGTTCCTGTGTGGTAAAGACAATAGATAGAGATAAGGAATACGCAAGGATGAGTCCAGAAATATTATCAGGGTAACTAAACCACACAGACCTCCTGTGTTAGTATCTTCTTAAAAAAATTATTGAAAAGGATTTGTTTTTATTTCTAATAAAGTAATTTAGTAATGTTGGTATTTCTAATTTTAACTATTATAGTGGAGGTTTAGTGAATAAGTCCAATGAACCCATTTACAAGTATTTTGGGGTCAGGGGATAGACAACTGCCTTCACCAACAGGCAAGTCTGCTGTTTTTCGGAGAAAGAGTCCCTCATTCTCAAAGAAAAGTGCTGAGAGAAATACACAGGCTGAATCTCAAAATGCAAGTAGACTATATTTGCCAAAACAAAACATTTTGCTTAATTTTTTTCTTGACCTTTGTTCAAAGCTGCTTGCAGTGCCAATTTTTCACAATTACAAATTATCTGAGGCAATCTTTTTTATAGTATGGCGAGTTACAATCCAGAATTCACTCTTTTTTTTACATTAAACTTTTTCTTCTAATTGTTCAGTTGCTGTTATGTTAATATAATTGCTTAAAGGCATATGTATTCAACTTTTTTAGCCGTGATGTTAAAGCGGAACTTTACTCATAACAACTTGATAAAGAATAATGTTCTTTAGCAAGGAACATACATTCCATATTAATAATTATACTACCAAAATTACTGTGTGCTGCACATTGTCTCCAGCATTGCTCTTGTTTCTTCTTGCTGGAGGCTGCCATTTTGCTGAAGCCCAGAGTCCCAGCAGTAAATCATTAAGCGGAACTAAACCCAATGATTTAATGCTTTCAAAAAACAGTTATATTCCTGGGATGTCAGGATTGCGAACTGTCACATTTGCTTGTGCCCTTAATCACTTTACAGGAAACTTTTACCCCCTTCTTGCCCAGGTCAATTTTCAGCTTACAGCCCTGTCACACTTTGAATAACAATTGCGTGGTCATGCAGCACTGTACCCATATAACATTTTTATCATTTGTTTTCACACCAATAGAGCTTTCTTTTAGTGGTATTTAGTGGTATCACCACTTAGGTTTTTATTTTCTGGTAAACAAAAAAAAAATGATTTTTTTTTTCATAGTTATAACATTTTGCAAACAGGTAATTTTTTTTCTTTACTGATGTGCGCAAATGAGGCTGCACTAATGGGCACTGATAGGTGGCAGTGATGGGCAATGATGAACCGGCACTGGTGTGCACTGAGGTTGCACTGATAGGCAGCACCGATAGGCGACACTGATAGGCGGCACTGATGGGCACTGATTGGCAGCACTGGTGGGCACTGATTGACAGCACTGATTGGCAGCACTAATGAGCACTGTTGGGACTGCACTGATAATCAGGAAACTGATAATCAGTGCCCTGATTATCAGTGAAGATGTCCCTTTAATACAGGGTGGTTGTCGGCTCTCTTCTCATTTTTTCACGCTGTCCATGTGAGGAAAGGAAAGCAGATAATCAGCTTGTGTTTACATCCATGATCAGCTGTGTTTAGACACAGCTGATCACATGGTAAAGGGCTGCTGTGATTGGCCCTTTATCACAATCTGTGATCAGCTGAGTCCAAAGGACTTATCGGCCACAGAGTGTGCCAACTGCATGCCGCAACGCACTCACGAAAGGACATCCATGGATGCCCTCCTAGAAAAGTAAGCCTGCGCTGTAGCTGTCTTTTGACTATAGCGGGTGTCGGAAGAGGTTAACCAAACTGTCAACCCATAAAATTACTGGTGTCATAACTGATCACATGTACAGCACCATGGCAGTTGCAGGTCAAACAGAAGCAGCTTCCTTGACTGTAAAGAAGAGGGTTTAATTCTGCTTTAAAGCGGAGTTCCACTCAAAAGTGGAACGTCCACTTATATGTCTACTCCCCCCTCCGTTGCCACATTTGGCATCTTTTAGGGGGGAGGGGGGAACAGGTACCTGTTTTTTGACAGGTCCCCTTCCCCACTTCCAGAGACGGTGCTGCCCTTCCGAAGTTCGCTCCCCCTTCTCCATCCTCCTTCGCCGCCGGGCCAATCAGAAAGCACAGCGCGCTTTGCGCATGTGCAGTAGGGTCCTGGTTGTGAAGCCGACAGACTTCATTGCCAATTTTCCTTACTATGAATGGCGGCGGCACACCCGACAGCCAACCTGAAAATTGGCTGGGGTGCTGACATCGCGGGAACCCTGGACATGTAAGTGTGCATATATTAAATGTCAGCAGCTACAGTATTTGTAGCTGCTGACTTTTAATTTTTCGTAGGGGGAGGCAGAACACCTCTTTAAGGCTGTCAGCAGATTGGCCTCTACAAATTCAGCAGTGCCTGAAAATAGAGAGCAACTAAGCATGAGCAGAGCAGGGTGAGACAATGTATTACTGGATTTTAAACATTATAGGCACTTTTGTTTAATGTTTTACATAGCTATACCTGCAAAAGGGGCCAGCCTGATGTGATCTTGCTGGAGTTTCTGACTAAAGTTCCACTTTAAGTCCCTAACCTCAAGGTGGGCAGTCACCACTAAACTAGGCCACCCAAGCAGATCCAGAATTTCATTCAGCACCCGCAGTGTTGACACAAAGACAGGATGATGTGATTGGAAGGCTTCCCATTGGCTAAGCATACTTTGAAGGATTCTAGGAATGGTAGCAGAAAGCATGCTGATTCTGTTTATTTGCTATGGTTGCTGACTGTTGGCAAAAAAACATGGGAAAAACAATGAGGATGATGTATGAAAAGTTCCTTGTTTACTAAAGCACCAATCAGCTTCCACCTGACATTTCTGTAGTCCAGGTTTAGGAACTAAATAAGAATTCTAGTTGCCAACTATGGGCACACTTTTTGCACTCCCTCGTGTTTTTCAATTGGCAATTGCCAGTCTATCAGCATCTGCTGCTGTTTTCAGTTGCAAGAAGCAGCTCTCCTCCTGTTGAAACCAATGGCAAGCAGTAAAGCTTTCACAATCTATCACCAATAATCATGTCACTCAATCTAAGGCATTCAAGTCCAGTGCAATTTTGGCTGCCCTACCACCTTATAGGACAATGGCCTGCTTATAATCTAGAATCCTATTCAGGTAGGATCCGAGTTTTCCTGAATTGTCTTATACCATTAAAATAAATGTACTCGGATTTGGGAGTGAGCCTTCAGCTCTCACACTGTGCTGGACAGTCTCGAAGGAGTAATCAATAGAAGCAGCTTATATATTCAGACTCATAATACTGCTCTATAGATATGGCTGAAATTCTTTCAAAAGATATCCTCTGCTTGGCTACATCTGCCCTTTTTTATCATAATCAAAACTAGACTCGAAAATGGCTCTCTGTTGCATTATGATGTGAAAACACTTTAGAGGGAACTTACATATCATTATAGCCCAATTACCAGGTTAATTAATAGCAAACAATAGTTAAATGACTTTGCTGAAAGCTGAGGTCAGCCAAGATATTGTTGAAGTTGTAAAGAATGATCTGTGCTGCTGAAAAAAAAACATTGTGCATACATTTCCATTTTCCTTTTCATATGGCCCTTAGGATTCCAACAAAAGAAACATCAGAATGTTTCAGAAATAATAAATGAATACACCATCATGAAAGAAAGCTACTTGTTTTACTAGAATAAATAAATGGATGCAGCTCTCATAATGCACATACAGTAGCACCAGGGTGCAGATAAACAAGCAGTTCAATATACTGGTAATAAAAGCAATGCTGACAATACAGAATACTGATGTACATACCAAAATGACAAGTACTGCACCAAAATCAGCAAGTGAAGACAAAGCTAAAATAAAGGAATACATCCTGAAAATTTTGAGAATACCAAAAAAAATATTGTTTTTTAATCTTTAATTAGGATTAGGTATTGCAAAAAGTATATTTTTTTAACTGAGCATCTTTACATCACCAGATGTGGCCAGATTATGGACATTCATGTTTTTACATATTTTAACAAATAGTTAATGAGTAATAAAACAAGCCCTTGTTGACCTCTGTAGTCACTGGCACTCTGGAGCAGTTCATCTTTAAAGTTCACAGCAGAAGCACTGATTTCATCAAAGCTGTTCTCTCAGAAGCTTAGCTCAGCCTGTCCTGCCCCACCCCACCAGCAGTGCTCAAAGAATTACTGGAAAGCCTTTGTTAATTCTGCTGTAAATTTAGGGTGGAGTTGCTACTTGTTTAAAAGCTAATTTTTGCTTGTTAGGAATATGGAAATATTTGAATATCTATAGCATTATTGCCCAACACCAGCCTTCTGCATGTGGCTGACGGGCTATTGGGCACCATATAGAAGGCAGAGTGGTAGCGGGGTGCTGAAAGAGACTTTACTGAGGTAGAGCTATCTCTGCCCAAGTACAGGTAAAGCCCCACTCTGGGGAGAGGGAGAAAGTGATGCTTTTATTGTGTCTACAGACACCAATGTTGGGGGGTTATTATTGCATTCACTGACACCAATGTTGGGAGTTATCATTGTTTCCGCTGACACCAATGCTGGGGGTTAATATTGTACTCACTGACACCAATGATGAGGGTTATTATTACATCCACAGCCAACAATATTGTGGGTTATTATTGCACTCACTGCCACCAATGTTGGGGATTATTTTGTCCACTGACATCAATATTTAGAGTTAACCTTTTCAGGACCACCTGCCTGCATTGTACTGCAAATGGGCAGCTCCTACAGGCACCTATACGTCGTTGGCCTCTTCCAAGTACAGGGCACCCACGGGACCTGCTAATCGGCTGTGTCCAATCACAGCCCAGAATATTGTGTTGATAATCAACACAGAGCTCTGTACGGATGGAACAATCTCTTTGTTTCCTCTCTCTGCAAAGCAGGGAGAGGGAACAAAGAGATTCTTAGTAAAAAACAGAGCAGCACATAATACAAACATTACACTTATTAGGCACAAACTTAACCCCTTGATTACCCCAAGATGTTAACCCCTTCCCAGCCAGTTTTATTAGTACAGTGACAGCGTATAGTATCCCTGATCATTGTACTAGTGTCACTGGTGATGTCGGCATCAGTTAGTCAGTTCCTACTCGGTGTCAGTTAGTGTCAGATTGCTCGCCGCATTATCACAGTCCTACTAGTTCTTACCTATATAAAAAATAATAATAATAATAATAATAATAATAATAATAATAAAAATTCAAGTATATATAACATAGTTTGTAGACACTATGACTTTCATGCAAACCAATCAATATACCTAGTTTCATAGTTAGTCAAGTTGAAAAAAGACACAAGTCTATCCAGTTCAACCATAAAAAAAAATAAATAAATATAATAAAAAATATTGTACAATCCAATATACCCAATTCTATAACCACAGTTAAATACATTTATTGGATTTTTTTTTTTTTTTTTACATTTTGGCCAAACTTTATGAAGAAACATGATTTTTTTTAGGCAGGTCTGAACTTTCAACCTGTTATGTGTCTGGTGGTATCTCTTCTTGCTGAGCCACCTGAAACCAGTCAGGGACCAGCACTGCTGGAGCTGAGGGACTCTCCTAGCTGCCGGGGGAAGAACTCCTCCAGTGAGAGTGGGGGGGGGCAGTGAAGGGAAAGGAAAGACAGATTCTGGTGGTAGGGGACTCAATTCTTAGAAGGACAGAGAGATCTGTAACAAAGACCTGAAGCGCCGAACAGTATGTTGTCTACCGGGCGCTCGGGTTCGGCACATCATGGATCTTGTGGACAGATTACTGGGAGGGGCTGGGGAAGACTCAGATGTCATGGTGCACGTTGGCACCTATGACAAAGTCAGAGGCAGATGGAGTGTCCTAAAGAACGATTTTAGGGACTTAGGAGCTAAATTGAGGAAAAGGACCTCCAAGGTAGTATTCTCAGGAATACTACCGGTACATCGAGCCACACCAGAAAGGCAGAGGGAGATTAGGGAAGTAAACAAGTGGCTGAAGAGCTGGTGTAATAAGGAGGGGTTTGGGTTCCTGGAGGACTGGGCCGACTTCTCAGTCTATAACCGGTACTATAGAAGGGACGGACTGCACCTAAATGAGGAGGGTGCAGATCTGCTGGGAATGAAGTTGGCCAAAAAGTTAGAGGGGTTTTTAAACTAGGCGATGGGGGGGAGGGTCCAGAGGTAGAGATAGTCAGCGCGGAAGATATTCCAGAGGCTAGTATTGGGGGCATTAGTGGTAGGTTGACCAAAGCACAAAAACACAAGGTAAGTATAGTAGCAAGTCCTAGTTGCAATCTCGAAACACCCAATACGAGGACAATATGCGACCGGTCTAAACTATGTGGCATGTTCACCAATGCCAGGAGCATGGCGGACAAGATGGGTGAACTAGAGATACTGTTGTACAAGGGGGATCTAGATTTTGTGGGAATTTCAGAGACCTGGTTCAACAGCTCTCATGATTGGCTGGCAAACATTCAAGGTTATACCCTTTACCGCAAGGATAGAGAGGGTAAAAAAGGGGGAGGGGTATGCCTATTTATCAAGAACAATGTACAAGTGAATGTGAGAGATGACATCACTGAGGGAGCTAGGGAGGAGGTGGAATCCTTACGGGTAGAGCTCCAAGGGGATGAAGCTAAGGGGAAAATAATACTGGGAGTATGCTATAGGCCCCCTAACCTGAGGGAGGAAGTGGAGACAGATCTCCTATCACAATTTGGATTAGCAGCAAGGATGGGAAGTATTATTATAATGGGGGATTTTAATTATCCAGACATAGACTGGGCAGAGGGAACCGCACATTCCTTTAAGGCTTGCCAGTTCCTTAATGTCTTGCAGGACAATTTTATGGGTCAGATGGTAGACGCACCAACTAGAAATAAAACATTACTGGATCTACTGATTACCAACAATACAGACCTGATCACGGATGTGGAAATACGGGGCAATTTAGGTAACAGCGATCACAGGTCAATTAGTTTCAGTATAAATCACACAAATAGGAAACATAAAGGGAATACAAAGACACAATTTCAAAAGAGCCAACTTCCCTAAACTACAAACCTTGCTAAAAGGCATACATTGGGATAAAATATTAGGAACAAAGAATACGGAGGAGAGATGGGTTTGCTTTAAGAGCATATTAAATAAGGGCATTAGCCAATGTATCCCACTGGGTAATAGATTTAAAAGAGCAAACAAAAGTCCTGGATGGCTTAACTCCAATGTAAAAATGCATATAAAAGCAAAGGAGAAGGCCTTCAAAAAATACAAGGTTGAGGGATCATCCTCAGCATTCAGACTTTATAAAGAATGCAACAAGAAATGTAAGGGTGCAATTAGGATGGCTAAGATAGGACATGAAAGACACATAGAGGAGGAGAGCAAAAAACCCCAAGAAATTCTTTAAGTATGAAAAACGGTAAAAAAGGGAAGACAGACCATATTGGCCCCATAAAGAATGAGGAAGGACATCTGGTTACAAAGGATGGGGAGATGGCGAAGGTATTGAATTTATTCTTCTCCTCAGTCTTCACGAGTGAATCGGGGGGGGGGCTTCAGTAACCAAAACTGCAGTGTTTATCCCCATGACACAACACAGGAAGCACCTCCATGGTTAACAGAGGACAGAATTAAAATTAGACTTGAGAAACTTAACATTAATAAATCATCGGGGCCAGATGGCTTGCATCCGAGGGTACTTAGGGAACTCAATCAAGTGATTGCCAGACCGTTGTTCCTAATTTTTACAGACAGTCTACTGACTAGAATGGTACCAGCTGATTGGAAAAAAGCCAATGTAGCACCAATATTTAAAAAGGGCCCAAAATACATCCCTGGGAATTACAGACCAGTTAGCCTAACATCAATAGTATGTAAACTCTTGGAGGGGATGATAAGGAACTATATACAAGATTTTAGTAATGAGAACGGTATCATTAGCAGTAATCAGCATGGATTCATGAAGAATCGTTCTTGCCAAACCAATCTACTTACCTTCTATGAGGAGGTGAGTTGCCATCTAGATAAAGGAAGGCCCGTAGACTTGGTGTATCTGGATTTTGCAAAAGCATTTGACACAGTTCCCTATGAACGTTTACCATACAAAATAAGGTCCGTTGGCATGGACCATAGGGTGAGTACATGGATTGAAAACTGGCTACAAGGGAGAGTTCAGAGGGTGGTGATAAATGGGAATGGTCAGGGGTGGGTAGTAGGGTTCCCCAGGGTTCTGTGCTGGGACCAATGCTATTTAATTTGTTCATAAACGACCTGGAGGATGGGATAAACAGTTCAATCTCTGTATTTGCAGACGATACTAAGCTAAGCAGGGCAAAAACTACTCCGCAGGATGTGGAAACCTTGCAAAAAGGATCTGAACAAATTAATGGGGTGGGCAACTACATGGCAAATGAGGTTCAATGTAGGAAAATGTAAAATAATGCATTTGGGTGGCAAAAATATGAATGCAATCTATACACTGGGGGGAGAACCTCTGGGGGAATCTAGGATGGAAAAGGACCTGGGGGTCCTAATAGAGGATAGGCTCAGCAATGGCATACAATGCCAAGCTGCTGCTAACAAAGCAAACAGAATATTGGCATGCATTAAGAAGGGGATCAACTCCAGAGTTAAAACGATAATTCTCCCACTCTACAAGACTCTGGTCCGGCCGCACCTAGAGTATGCTGTCCAGCTCTGGGCACCAGTCCTCAGCAAGGATTTGCTGGAAATGGAGCGAGTACAAAGAAGGGGCAACAAAGCTAATAAAGGGTCTGGAGGATCTTAGTTATGAGGAAAGGTTGCGAGCACTTAACTTATTCTCTCTGGAGAAGAAACGCTTGAGAGGGGATATGATTTCAATATACAAATACCGTACTGGTGACCCCACAATAGGGAGAAAACTTCTTCACAGAAGAGAGTTTAACAAGCCTCGTGGCCACTCATTAAAATTAGAAGAAAAGAGGTTTAACCTTAAACTACGTAGAGGGTTCTTTACTGTAAGAGTGGCAAGGATGTGGAATTCCCTTCCACAGGCGGTGGTCTCAGTGGGGAGCATCGACAAACTATTAGATAATCACCTGAATGACCACAACATACAGGGATATTCAATGTATTACTGACACATAATCACACATAGGTTGGACTTGATGGACTTGTCTCTTTTTTCAACCTCACCTACTATGTAACTATGTAACTATGTACCTGTGAGGCTAAACAGCTCCCTGGAAAATGCCTTGGACAATTTTGCCCTGAACCTTGTTTCTGGTGAAACTTGAACTATTTGCTCCCCCCACGAAATTCCTATTTAAGTCATGCTTTTGCACTTCCTGTTTGTCAGATTATACTCCACTCTCCAGACAATATCTTGCTCTATATAAGATACAGCAATTTTAGAGGGGGCACAGCCACACATAAATTTAACTTACATTAGCAGACACCAGGTCACCATCTTACCTGCTTGCCAGTGAGGATGAGTGGCAATTGTCAGTGTTGCAGAGAATGGATTTGGATATTCAGACAGTCTAAGGCAGCCTTTCTCAACCTTTTTTTAACATGGAGGAACATTTGAAATACAATTTTTTCTTCAAGAAACCCCTGCTAATAATTATTATATTTACAGCTCTAAGTAAATTAGTGTGATGGTCATTGGGAAGATAGCCAAAAAGATCATTGGTCTCAGTTATTCATCTGAGAAGCAAAAATATTTTATTGCTCGAAGAATCCCTAGCAACCGCTGGAGGAACCTTAGCTTAGAAACCCTGGTCTAAGGTGTAATTACAATGTGCAGCCAGCGAGCGAGATCTATCACTGTCACATGCATTCTGACAATGCCAAAACGTCCTCAATGGATGTACTGTACATTATGACAGCTTGACCTTCCCACAGATTTTACAGGGCAGTTGGGCATGCACACCTGACCTGACCACTATCAACGCAAACAATCTTCAGAGATCGGTGAAACATAATATATATTTGTATTATGTGAAGGGAGAGGGTGGGTTAAGCGAGAAACAAAGGGTCACCAGAGCCTACATTAAGAAGAGAAAAAGTATTGATTGGGACAAGAACCATGAATACTTTTAATTAGCTCATGACATTAGATGAGAGTTTTCTGATGCTGATTTTTTGGCAGAATCAGGCAACAATCCCAAATCGGTAGTGGCAGGTAAAGGCCTGCAAGCCAATGATTCTCAAGAGGAACATTGATTGGCTTGGCTAGAAAACCTTTCCAAATTGTTATTGTTCTCCCTGGAAATAAGTGGTGCTGGCAGCATCTCCCTGCAATGCTCACCTCTTCATTCCCTCTGCATCAACATAAACTTGCTAGGTCCAGAGAGCCAGCATTGCAAATTTACTGCCGTGCTGACAAGATTTACTGCCCTAAGGATTGTTGGACCGTCTGTACTTCAGACCACCATGTAAAGTCTATGTGCAGCCTTGGATGGTGTGAACCACTAGAGCAAAAAACTCTTTAATACTGTGGGCTGCCACTTATCTTATAGGTAGGAGAAAGCAGGCTGCAACATAAAATAAGGATAAAAATGATAGGCAGAGGGGTTTATAAAGATGAATGGACACCAAGAACAAGAAATTAAAAGTGTGTCTGCTTTAAAGATCACAACAGTGCTCAGAGGAAAGCATCTAACAGAAGAATGACAAGGAAGGAGGAATAGTGTTACAACTTGAGAGCAGAAATAAGGAGAGATAGGGGCACAGAAGGGAAAGAACAAAATTGAAGACACACAGGCAAAAATGAGTCCTAAAGTGAATTATTGGTTTGGTAGGTAATCCATTACACCCCAATTTGCACATTATTTATGGCACTAAGAACTGGTGCTGATCACCCACTTTAAGTCTGGGGCAATAACAGAAATTGTTCAAGAAATGTGTACCTGTACCCATGCACTCTTGAACAACTGTATCCTAAATATTGTCTGAATTATATCTAATTGAATAAGTATTTGGTGGAAACCCAGTGAAACCCAAGCTCTAATTCAAGCTGCCTCTGCAGACAATGTGTATATATAGAAGTATATATACTGTACCTTAAAATAACAACTGCATGATATTTTCAATAAATTAGATTTTAGAATTTATCTTAAAGTGCGACTGGCTGTTCATCATTAGCTTTTATATAAGATTATATGCCCATATTTCATAACGTTTCATAACACCAGTATGCATCAATTATCTTCACAAATAGGGATGATCCGAACACCCCCGTTTCGGTTCACAGCAGAACATACGAACAGACAAACAATTTGTTTGAACGCGCAAACAAAGTCTATGGGACACAAACATGAAAAATCAAAAGTGCTCATTTTAAAGGGTTATATGTAAGTTATTGCCATAAAAAGTGTTTGGGGACTCGGGTTCCTGCCCCAGGGGACATATATCAATGCAAAAAAAGTTTTAAAAACTGAAGTTTTTTCGGGAGCAGTGATTTTAATAATGCCTAAAGTGAAACAATAAAAATTAAATATTCCTTTAAATACCATGCCTAGGGGTGTGTCCATAGTATGCCTGTAAAGTAGCTCATCATTCCCACGTTTATAACAGTGCCACAGAAAAATGGCATTTCTAAAGGAAAAAATGTAATTTAAAACTGCTCGCGGCTGTAATGTATTGTCGGATCCCGGCAATATAGATAAAAATACGAAATATACCAAAAAAATGGTGTGGATGTCCCCCCTAAAATCCATACCAGGTCCTTCAGGTCTGGTATGGATATTAAGGGGAACCCCGCACCCAAATGTAAAAAAAAAAAAATGGCGTGGGGGTCTCCCAGGCACTATATACTCTGAACAGCAGTATATATACTATATGGCCTGCCCTATATACTCTGCATAAAATTGAGCCTTAGGTGTTGGTGGTACCAGAACACTGTAAGCCCTCACAGTTCTGCCCTGTACACACGGTCGGACACTGATCGGACATTCTGACAACAAAATCCATGGATTTTTTCCGACGGATGTTGGCTCAAACTTGTCTTGCATACACACGGTCACGCAAAGTTGTCGGAAAATCCGATCGTTCTGAACGCGGTGACGTAAAACACGTACGTCGGGACTATAAACGGGGCAGTAGCCAATAGCTTTTGTTTCTTAATTTATTCTGAGCATGCGTGGCACTTTGTGTGTCAGATTTGTGTACACACGATCGGAATTGCCGACAACAGATTTTGTTGTCGGAAAATTTTATAGCAAGCTCTCAAACTTTGTGTGTCGGAAATTCCTATGGAAAATGTGTGATGGAGCCCATACACGGTCGGAATTTCCAACAACAAGGTCCTATCACACATTTTCCATCGGAAAATCCTATCGTGTGTACAGGGCATTACTCTTGTTGGGCGCAGGAACAGACCCTGCTGTGAAATATTATATCAAAAATTGTAATTACATACCCCTGTTAAACGGGGCTGAATAATTGGGCCTTGGGTGGTGGTGCCACAACACTGTAACCCCTCACAGATACTCGTGTTGGGCACTGGAATGGGCCCTGCTGTGAAATATTATATCAAAAGTTGTAATTACATGGCCCTGTTAAACAGGGGCAGAAAAAATTGGGCCTTGGGTGGTGGTGGGGCCACAACACTGTAACCCCTCACAGATACTCTTGTTCGGCACAGGAACGGGCCCTGCTGTGAAACATGACTGCCAGTTTCTTGTCCTTCTGTGGCACCCCCTCTCTCGAGGCTCATGTTACGCCCTTCCTCAACCTGGGAACCAACATCGGAGCCTTCAAATCTCTGCACATCCTCCAGCAGCATATAACGGACACTGTGGTCGAATAATTCTGGGGACTTCTCCGTGCATGATGGTGGGGCTATGGAAGTAGTGACTGTGGACAAGGAGCTGGTGGAAAAGGCCGCTTTCGCGGCTGCGTTGGAAGTCAAGCTACTCTGAGCCTGGGTGACAGAGGATGAGGAGGATGAGGACGGCTTTGTTATCCACTCCAACAATTCTGCATGTTGTGGCTCAATAACACAGCCAGCAGCAGCAAAAAAGGACAAGCATGCCCCACGGCCACCTGCAAAGGATGCACCATGTCCACGACCACCACTGTAGACACAGAGGCTGCTTGCCCACTTTAAGTGACCTGTGAGAGTCTGCCTCTCCTTGGTGGCCTTCCGGACATGATGTATTTTTTGTTTTGCTACCACCACACTCTCAGCAGAGCGCGCTGTAATTGGCCAAAGCATGCAGGTCAGGTGTATGCTTTGATCAATCATCATACAGCAATGCACTGTGATCTTGCAGTGCATTTTGGGGCGTTCTGTGGCGCTCAAATTTTCCACAAACGCCCCATATGTTTGGTTCATTTTAGAACAAACGAACACCCGATGTTCGAGTCAAACTTACATTCGACTAGAACCGTGGGCTCATCCCAATTCACAACTGTATGATTAAATCATTTTTTACATGTTTTTAAGGACAACCTAACTTTTTTTTTGGTACAGTTCTCTGCCATGCTATAAGCTGACAAATGGATATTTATTTTTTGTAAAAAGAAATTTTACCTGCCCAAAAAGCAGATCGCTGATGCCATGCAGGTCTTCTGCCAACTGTCAGTGAAAGCTGTCTGCCTCTATATCATACAGTCTCCCTGTACGGTATCACACTGACAAGAAGAATCAATGAACTACCACAGTGATAAACAGCACCGTGGCAGTTCATTGAGAACTACAAGCCGACATCCTCAAAAGGCTGCCGGTAGTTGTAGTTCATTCATTCACAGAACACTGTAAATTAACGTGTCTGGATGGGCGGAGCCCAGCATGGCCACATTTTCTTTAGATTGTTTCAGTTAGCGGGGTTAGAAGATCCCCCACTCGCTACCAAAATGGGGAATTGGGGGTTGTGGGGGCTGGTACATTTGTAACATGTTACATCTTTGAATATGGGTGTAAGATATAACATGTTACAAAAGGTGAATTTATCCTTTAAATAGTTTGTCTCTTTACTAATTACTGTGCTTGCTTTCACTGCTGTACAAACTGTATATAGCATCAGCTAGATAAAAGTATACAGTGCTTTGTTCAGGCAGCTGTACGTGGACTTCTTGTGTGCTACTGGAACAAAATCAAGTTGGGGTGAGCGCTGCTCAACCAGTCACAGGAAGCTTTGCATCATCTGCCTGCCTTTCCACCTCATCCAATCAGAGGCAGCTTTTGATTCATTGATACAAATACAAGGCTTTCTGTGAATGATCGAGCAGTGCTCAACCCAACTTTTTATTTTTCATTTTATATCTGGCAGCAGAGAGGAACTGCTGGAGTACAGCACTGCATACTGTCTATAGCTAATGCTAAATACAGCTTATACAGTGCTGACAGTGGTGGAGCGCTACTCCCGCTGGAGCCTCTTGGATTGGTGTCCAAGCTTCCCACTGATTGATCCACAGCTAGTCAAAAGGTGTAGTTTCACACAGTCAGGTGCACAAACTCTACCGCTCGTTATCGCCAATGACCAGTCTAGGGGACCTGATTTGTGTTTTATTTGGAGTACTTGGATAGGAGAAGGGATTTAGTAGGATACTCCAAATTAACTATTCACAGGTGAGGAAAACTCTCTTAATAGTGTAGCACCCTCTACCTCAGGTAGGTAGGGGCTAGGATAGGTTTGTTGTGTAAGCTGCTAGTGCAGGTAAATTTAAGCAGGCCTATGCTGTGAGCTAGGCCTGTTTGTTTTGATCTGGGGGCAGGGGAGTGGTTTAGTATAGCAGTAGGTGACTGACATGTACTTCATTTCTTGGACGCCTCCTCTGTTTCCAGGGAGAATATTCTGGAAAGGGGGCAGGGCAGAGAGCTGGAGTGACGTGGGGTGTATGTGAGGATTGGCAGGGGGCAGGCCTCCTACATATACCCATGGTCAGCCTGCTGGGGGGAGGAGTTGTCGGCTGGGTGAACTGGATGATGGAGTGTTAGACTGTCGTGTATGAGGGAACCCCCTTTCTGAGGGGGGGTGTGTCTCAGGCGGGGAGCTCAAAGCTGGAGGAGACAGTTGGTCTGCATGTCCGGAGTAAAGTCATTCAGGAAGAATCCAGGGCAGGTGTCGGTGAGTGGAAAGTACAGTGGAAAACTTTGGAAGAGGCATGCCAGGGGAGCTGGATGTAGAGCCAGAGGGAGAGACTGTGGGAGTTTGTGTCAAGTCGATGCAGCCAGGAGGGCAGGCAGGATTTGCAAGTTAGACTTGTTGGGATCAGTAGTCCATCAAGTACATTTATTCTTCTCAAGTAAATCGGTTGCTACCACAAAGGGGTTCTGTAGGCTCCGGCCTATAAAGGGTCATCAAGTAAAGACACTGGGACTCATTCAGAGCGAGGACTAGTCATGTTCTGTTGGTGTAACAGGATTACTAAAATTGGACAGTGAAGTAGTGTGCTGGAGGAAGTGAGCTGGAAGAAGTGTTCTGAGGTAAAAGTCTGTCAAGTTTAAGGTCAGCCATCTTGTTCTTCTGAGAAGTGTGACACAGTTACTTTTATTTTACAAAGTACAATTCATCCTATGGGCATCCCATGTCAATTTTCCCCAACCAAGTTCAATCCCCTAATAAAAACAACAAAAACAAGCAAAAGACTGTTCATTGACTGAGAAGTGTATCTAATGGAGGTCTGGGAGCAGGGTGAAATGTGTGGATGCTGTAACACGTAGCAACCCCATGGGGCCATGGCTGCAATAGAACTGTGTAGCAGATTGTCTGTGGGACCATACAGCAGCTGTACAAAATCAACAAGTCCCTTTGCAGCTAAAGGAACTTAGTGAACTTTGCCTCTTCAAGGCACTACCCAGTCCCCTTTAGCTCGCACCCAGTAGCTGACTTCTAGCACCCAAAGGAGGATCTAACAGCACAAGTCCCAGGAATCCCCTGGGGGGGGTCTGTACTTACAAGACTCCTGAAGCACACGTGGCAGCCTTCCTCAATAGTACCAGACAGGATCTGTGGACATTCTCCCTCAGTCAGCTCTCACAAGAACCATGAGTTGCACCTTCAACGTTTCAGGCCCTCAGGTTGACCGCCTGAGGTCGCATGGCAGCCTGTGTGGAGGAGGGGCAACAGCCCCCGCTTAACCTGGACCTCTATCTTTCACAGAAGACCCAGAGCCTATGTGCTCCTCAGATATAAATACAGTTACCCAGCATGCCTTGGGGCACATCCCCTTCTAATTGGCCAGAGCTGTATAGACATCCATGCTCTCATCTGCAAGGTTTCCTCCCAATGTTTAGTACATCCATAGCTACAAGACCAGTGTGAAACTTTTAAGACAGCATGAGCAGCACCAGAGCACACTGAGAAGACCCTGCTAATCAATCACAGCTCTCTGTTAAGCAGACAGCACAGAAATTTGCCTAGATGTCTCCCTGTTAAGCAGAGAAACCAAAAATGATATACACTCACTCTAGCACCTATCTTGGAGGGCGCTACAATGGGCTCAGAAATTAGTAAAGGAAATTGTTTGGGCCAGATTGGCCTACTGACACCTAGCTCTAAGACTGCTGTCACTGACAGCCCTGGCCTCTTACTAACAATTGGGAACCAATCAGTGTTGTTTCTGATTATGTTATTCCTGATTATGTCTTTACTATTACAGGCAAACACGGTTATCATGTGAAAGTACATGGGAAGCAGAGGGCACAAAACCAAAGTTAATGCACACAGTAATAGAATAGAGCATTAAAGTGGTTGTAAACTTGCAAGACAAAAAGGCATATTGAGCAGTAGCCAGTCATGGCACGGCTACTGAAGAAACGGCATGAGCGGGCCGTTTCTTCAGTGCACATGTGCCGATGACGACGTCGGCACATGCGGATACAATGAATATCTCCTGAACTGTGCAAGTTAAGGAGATATTCACGGTACCTACAGGTAAGTCCTTATTATAGGCTTACCTGTATGTAAAAGTGGTGTAACTAGGTTTACAACCACTTTAACACTGGTTTTGCACCCACTGCTTTCCATGTGCTTTCATATGATCATAATGTTTGGCTGTCATAATAAGGACATAATCAAGAATGACAAAATCAAGACCATCACTGATCAGTTCCAAATTGTTAGTGAGAAGACCAAGACCAAAGCAGTCTTAGAGCTAGGAGTGTGCTTGGGTCTGCACTCGTAGTTCTAAAATAGAACCTAGATTAACATACTCTTACTATGGCACCTGAGAACATTCTTCTGCAGACTATAGGTGCCTAAATCCATGTTTTGCAAACACGTTTATAGGTGTTTAGGCACATCAAGGACTTGGGTGGTCATTCATTCCAGTGGTCAGAATAAATTAGTATGCTAATTAGAATAAGCATAAGAATAATTAGAATGCTCAAGTGCTAAACATGCCTAGCTCTTAAGCACATTTACACAAGTTTAGGCGCATTGGGCTTTTTTGCGGCAAAACAATCCTCTCCTGAATGCACTGGCCCTGGGGTTTTTCTGCATCGCAACACCTGTAAGTGCCTATGTGTACAAGAACACATAAGCTAATATAAAGGGGCATTGGCGTTTTTGACATCCTGTGCGCATGAGGCCTAAATGTTACCTCTAACCAAAACTGGTATACATAGTTGTACATAGCTGTAAGCAAGTTTAATCATACTGTATCTTTGCAAATAATATATAAACAGCCTGGCAGGATAAACCTACATTAAATATACAAATAAATATGAATGTGTGAACCTAATACCAAAGACCTAATAGCAGCTGTTACAAAGGTGCCAAACCTCACAAAGTAGAACATGATACAGTATATATGGCACTTTTAAATAAATATGTTTTCAATAATCAAAGTGGTAAGTGCTCCAAATAAAGTGCATATGTGCATACCAGAAAATAGCTGGTGCCGTGTGCCACACTCCCATTTTGTGACCCCACTCACCAGAAATCATAGACCACCAGCTTTTTAATCTATGGTCAAAAAAGCTGCAATCATTCAGATCCAGTAAAGCTGGATTAATATGAACAGGAGCCTCTTCCAAAAGTATTCTGGGACTTTTCAGAGTCAGCAACCAAGCTCAAAGGACGGGGAGGAAAAGAAAGGACTTTAGGGATAGGGAAGTACTGTAAAAAATGTGAAGAATCGCGCATCTCATGCGCCACTTACACAAAGGCTGAATAAACAGGCATCAGTACAACTGGGAAATGCAGCTGGTCGGCGTGCGTTCCATGGAGCTGGAAATGGCGTCAATGGTTTGACAAAAACGGAAGTGCGTCTGTGCACACTTCCGGTTTCGTCAAACCACCGACCAGTGGCATTTCCTGGTTGTACTGATGCCTGTTTTTTCAGCCTTTGTGTAAGTGGCGCCTGAAATGTGCGATTCTTCACATTTTTTTTACAGTACTTTACTATGATACCGTATCTTTGCTTTTTATATTTCTCAGAGGCTTCAGTAGCAAGAAATCTCTTTATTGCAAAAAAAATTGCATAAATGTATTTTGTGAATTCTGTATTGCATAGAACAAACAAATGCTGCAGACATCCCAAGTCTCCTGCAAGGTGTAGGAGTCTCCCGCATTTCTGCGGCGGCTCCCGCACACCCGCAAGCGCCTCCAGATCTCCCGGGAATAATCAGTGCAGCGGGAAACAGCTGTGAACACCGATCTCACTTGTATAGATTTTTAGCTGACAGCCTCTTCTCCTTCTCTCCCTCCCGCGGCTGTCAGCTAAAAAGCTATACAGGGAGATCGGTGTTTACAGCTGTCCCTCCCGCTGCGCCGATCATTCCCAGCTGTTTCCTGTGTGCTCCACCCCCAGCCCCCTCCGTGTCCTTCTCCACCCCTCCTGTCCTCTTCCTCCACCCCCCCTCGTCCCCGCAGCTGGCTCCCCTCCTCTCCTGCCGGTTGCAGGGGGAGGGGACTGTCAGGAATTGGACAGAGTGAGCGGGATGACTCCTGTGTCCTGTGATAACTGAGCAGAGTAACCTGTGTGCAACGGTGGTTTCGGGCGTGAAGCACCACCTCCCTGAAATGAGTTTGCCACCTCCCTGAAATTCGTTTTTTCAGGTTGGGATGTCTGCTGTTGAGTGTAGCTGAATGATAACTTTATTACAGCCTTGAAGGAGAGGGCAGAAAGGATGAGTAAAACAACTGTTACCACTGTAACTGGGACAGCTAAGATGCTGCCCTTCTGCAACTGAAACATCACGTATGCATACAACTGGCCTTTGACGTGCCTGAAAAGAAAACCATCTCTTTCATTCCCAAAGCAGCTTTTGCATTTACTAATGGAAAAAAAAAAACCCGAATAGATTTGGATAAATGAGGTCCCATGATTTAGAAAATCAAAACGTCTAGTGCTCACCTTTGATAGTACTTTGGTTTTATTGTCCAGTAACAGGCTAGATATCTTTTCCACACATCGCACGATTCTTGTGCATGCTTTGGCTTCATTTTGTGCCATCCATAGAATGTGGTCATCTACAGACATAATGTTACTTGCAATCTCTACTAGAATTCCTCCTAGCTGTTAAGGAGAAGACAGAATTAATTTACAACCAATTATTAATAGTAACTAGTATTAAGCAGATCCACTTACTAATAGCCATAGGTGTGCACAGCCTTTTGCATTGGGGGGGCACACCCCAGCACTCAAACACACATGCATGAGTGTCTCTAAACCAGTTTTGGATATATATATATATATATATATATATATATATATATATATATATATATATATATATATATATATAACACACAGTTTAAAATGTATTAAAACACGAATGGTGTCAGTAGGGCAGTGGTAGGGCAATGGATGGTATCAGTAGGGCAGAGGATGGTGTCAGCAGGACAGTAGATGGTATCAGTAGGGAAGTAGTCTTTGTCATTAGGACAGTGGATGGTGTCAGTAGAGCAGTGGATGGTGTCATTGGGGGATTAATCGATGTCTTTAGGGCAGTGGATGGTGTCAGTAGATTTTTATTTTCATTATTTCATTTTTTACAATTTTATTTTTGTATTACTTTTTACAATAATATTATTATTATTATTTTTTTTTACAATTTTATAGGAGTTGGGGGGCTTTGGTAAAATATCAGGGTTCCAAACAGACCCCTGATGTATCACTTTGGAGACAGAGAAAGGAACTGAGGACAGAGATTCCCCAGTCCCTTTTTTCTGCAGCCTCAGCTGCAATGGACAGTGAATGAATGAGAAGTGCTGAGTGGCTTCCTGTTCATTCACAAACCGAAGCATAGTAAAGACAGTTTACGATGTTTCTGTTGTGAATGGACACTTGAGAGATAAGTACCAATCATGCACAGTGTCTATTTAGAAAAGGAAAGGGGCCAGTAAATTACATATTTACCAGCCCTTTCCCCCACTCTCATCCTGAAACATCCCCTGCAGCAGCTGGGGGGAGAGGAGGGAATCCAGCAGCAACTGAGGGGGGAGCACCAGGTAGCAGGGGGAATCAGAACCGCACAGGGTGATTAGGGTGTGTCCAGACACCTCTGGCACACCCTGTGTGCATGTTGCTAGCAGTAAAAAAGCAACTAGTAGATTCACAAGTAAGAGTTTCACAAAAACTATTTAAATGATAGGAAGTCAGAGGTATAAATATGACTTAAAAGAGATGTATGGGATTGAGATACAAAAAAAAACATACACACTCCCTGTGTAGATGCAGCATTGCTCTAGTGCTGCTACTGTCCACAGCTGGCTCCACACCACAAATTAAGCTATCAAAGTGTGCTAATCTCTCAGTTCTCAGGCCCGCTGTGAGCACAGATTGGTGACTACCAGTCACTGCTCTGTGCTCTGCCCCTCCAGCACTCACTGAGACAAGAGGCTGTGGAGGGGCAGGTGATGAGAATAAAGGGACAAGTTGAATATAAACCTCATCACCTTGCACTTGTCACAGGTTGATCACATTTAAAAAGTTAAAGCAGACCTTCACTTACACAATCCCCGACAGGCAGTTGGCTCAGACACTCAGCGCACCTTTGAGGAGCACTGTATTATATCACACCACTCCAAAAACGCCAAAGGATACGTTCCCAAATTGGTAAATGTGCAAAGCAAGTGGGTGATCAATCCCACAATAATATCAGTCGTGGGTGTACTGACTCTTTATTAAAAAGAATGTCACAATAAAATCACATGAATCTGTTAGACTGGCAAATATGCAGCAATTCTCCTACTGGTCTGCAGAAGACAAATCCTAGTAACTCGTTTTAGCAAAGAGCTATTAAAACAAAATTCCTAACTTTACAGGTTATGGTGGATTTATTCAGCCTAGTACTGGTAGCTATTCATTGTGAAATCTGTGTCACCAATGTGCTGTGGAATAAGACTCTTCTATAATATAATTATATTATTCTTTTAGCTCTGCATATAGCCTACTTTCTGGGACTTTTTGTGCTGAATGGCTCTTACTATTTCCAGCACACTAGCCCTAAGCAATTCTGTGATGCACTTCCATTAGAATTTGCATTCAGAAAGCATCATTATGTTAGAAATACAGACATTTTAATAAATGCATGAAGCTTTTATTAATGCCCAATAAAATAGTAGGGAATTGTATTTGAAATGGAGATGTCATCTCCAGACAGTCATTTGAAATAAGGGAATATTTCAGGGAAACTAGTGGAAAGGAATAATTTTAATTGCAATATAATCTGTATCTGTGAGCTATTAGAATTATTGGTATGAGCAGTACTGTGCGCTGGTAAAGGTGGAAGCTGCAAACCTTATTGTCCCAAAGAGAAGGATTAAGGCTCTGGTGAATTGGTGTTTTTCTTGAGGTTCTCAATAATCCAGCATTTTTGGGCAGTATCCAGTCTGCCTCACCGGTGGCCACTGCGAAAGGCTGGTCTACCCCAAACGTCACAGGTTCCAGAGCCTGTACGACTCTCCAACCCAGCTGTACTCTCCCTGATGAGGATGGTGGCTGGGAACTGAAACCTTCCATATGCCTGACTGAACTAGCTTAACCCCCTCACTCCCAGGAATAATCACCGACTGAGCCCAGCACCTGCTTGTGGGAAGGTGCAGCGTAGTGCGGCATTTAGATAAAACCTTGTGAGCTGCTATATTAGTACCAAAAAGATGCCGGCACTTCCCACACTTCCAAAATATGTGAAAATACAAAATGATACAAAATAAGTGCAGCGCTATACCAAACATCAAATATCAAATTTGCATACACAGAATATATCCAATGTGCATATACAAAAATGTTATATATAAAGAGTGCAATATGCTGTAAATTTCCTGATACCATGCAAAAGAGATAATTATATGCTTTAAAACTAGCAATAAAGTACAATGTGCTTGAAATTGCACTGAAAGTGCACTTGGAAGTGCAGTCGCTGTAAATCTGAGGAGTAGCTCTGAAATGAGGGGAAGCTCTGCTGATTTTATCATCCAATCACGTGCAAGCTGAAATGTAGTTTTTTTTATTTTCCTTGCATGTCCCCCTCAGATCTTCAGCGAGTGCACTTCCAAGTGCACTTTCAGTGCCATTTCAAGTGCAGTTTGCACTTGTAGTTTGCACTTGTAGTGCAAAGTGGATTTGCCTTTCGTAAATAACCCTCATAGTGTCTTTATAAATTCCAATCAATCATGCAAAAAACAAACAGTCCATTTGGTGATCTGTGATAGATGAATGCAGGTAAATATCTTCACACTAATCCACCTCATGTCACCGTCACCAGTTGTGCCCCCACCTTATAGGCTTAATAGCTACGCCTTTAGAAGAAATGTGAGTGAAATCTGTCTTTATGTTTTATATAAATAAATCTTTTAAAATGGTAAAGCACTATTGTTAGCTTTATTAGCTTGCATGTGGGCGATGTGAGTGTAGACCAATGGTAAATTAATAAGGATAGGGTATACCCTGTGATATGAGATGCCTGAATAGGAGGATAAGCCATAAGAAGGAGGAAAATCTAAAGGGGTCAAGCAGAGGATTGATTGTAATCTAAAGGCATAGCTATTAAGCCTATAAGGTGAGGGCGCAACTGGTGCAGGTGACACGAGGATGTATATGGATATATATTTAGATCTATATAGATATATAAATCTATATACATATGCACCGAGGTGGATTAGTGTGAAAATATTTACCTGCATTCATCTAGTGATATCACAGATCACCAAATGGACTGTTTGTTTTTTTGCACAATCATTCTCTTTTGCACGATTGAATGGAATTTTATAAAGACACTATGTGCAATAAGGAGTACATTGCACTTTATTGCTAGTTTTAAAGCAAATTATTATCTCTTTTGCATAGTATCAGGAAGTTTACAGCATATTGCACTTTTTATATACATAATTTTTGTATATGCCCATTGGATATATTCTGTATATGCACATTTGATTTTTGATATAGCACTGCACTTATTTGTATCAAAGCTAGTGCGGCAGCAGTAAACACTCCAGTCCAGTTGCAGAGAACAAAACTTGTATTAATGTAAAAGTTCAGCAATTTACAACAAGCCCGGCGGGAAAGCGCCCGACTAGGAACATTCTCACAATGCAGCAGCAATGTATAGTAGAACAGGTTTTGTTGCACCGACAGGAGGCAGAATGTGGCCTGGCCGGTCCGTACCCAAATGGGAAGATGTCCACGAAGGATGGCATGTCCCCGTCCTTTCCCTACTTATCTAGAACCTCTCTTTGTCGCTAGCCACTGTCCCTGGGAGACGGGTGACTTGTCCTTACACTACCCACACACGTAATGTGAGCCAAGACCGGGAGCCAGGGTCTTAAATAGATTCTGCCCAAACCAAAATGGCCACCAAAATCACATGGGGTGACAACAATCGAATAGCTTCCCAGTGACCCAGGAAACCATAGAGAGACCACATTCCTTCCAACTTTCTCTCCTTCTGCAGTGCCACTGCGGTTGAGTCCCACCTGCAGTGGAGAAAGTAGACTGTACCTGCCTACATGCTTCTAGGACTCTGCAGCCAGGTCTGCACAGATAACACTTTTCCTCCTACACTTCCCAGGTATTGACTATAGATGCACTGCTTATACACATATGCACATGGAGACCATATCTTAACAAAATAACTTTCTATATTTTAAGGCTTCAGTCAGCAATACAGTCAATTTGTAAACATTATCCAGTAAATGGTACAACTGACTCCTGATCTATCAACTGTTCCCAGTTGATAGATCAAACAGTTAATGGGGATCTGCATGTGAGAGGCAAAGGGTACCTTTGTAGTGAATAAATAAGTTGACTCTGCCTAGGCCCTCCAACCAATCATGGCTGTCCTGTATTCCTGTTCTCTTAATTAAAACCCCCATACCTTCCAGACTGTCCACTGTGTGGAATATCGTCCACTTTGGGGGATAAGGACGAAGCAAACCAGCAACCTTTCCATCTCCTTAGGTCATCCAGCTGACCCAGAGCCCCCAGACCTCACTCCTCCGCCCACCTCACATAGAAGCTCCCACAATGTTCCACAGAGTAGGAAGAGCAGCTCTTAAAAGGGGAACTAACCCAACTCTACCTGCCTACAGAATGATCATAAAAACTTTAAAGTGTTATTAAACCTACAACAGTAAAATCAGTCTGTATATGCAGTAAAGCATGCTTTTTATACTCACTGTGGAAGCTAAGGGGTAATCCTCTGCATTGTGTTAAAAGGCTATTTGAGCTGGTTTTCTCTGATCAACCCCTTCTTTTACTGTCCCTAATCCATCTATTGGCACTCTGCACATGCTCCGTTTGATGTGTATTAATAGAGAGCAAAAAAATGTGTCAAACAAATGAAAAGACTTCCAGTCACGGCCGTAACCGGAAGTGCCGTCACCAAGCTCCTCCCGACTAGTTGTGTCACAACACACGTGACTTCATCATGGGTACCCTTTTGCTGCCTGGCCTGCTGTTGCCATTTTTATTTAAAGGAGTTTTTAGATTTTTTAAATAAATTACTTTTGAACCTTTAAACCTACAATCTATGGAGAGCCTTCTTTTTTATCTTCTAACTTGCGAATTGGGAGAAACTTCTTTCTAGGAAAAGACCGTGGAGAATGGAGAAAAAGTTACAGAGATCCCTTGGACCTTGTGAGGAAAGCTTCCACGACAGGCTGGTCGTTTACTGTTGCCCCACCTATAGGATTGGGAGAAAACTTTCTTCTAGGAAAAGACCGCGGAGACAGGACAAGAGCTGCAGTGATCCCTTGAAAGCTGTGAGGAAAGCTTCAACAACAGGCTGGTCATTCACTGTTGCCCCATTAGACCCGTTGGGGTCTATCTATAAGGTAACAGGCTAACACTACTGGGGGAGGATTGCAGAAAGACATGTTTACCATCTTACATCTTTAATTTGGACTCTTTCACCTGTCCTTATCCCCCTTATCTACTCTGATTTATATTTTTAACTTTGGAACTGATCATCTCTCTGAGTCACCTGATTTTTTTGGATGCTGATTACTCCTGGGAAACAATTTACTTTTAGTTTAGATTTATGTGATACACTTTACTGGATTTCATTGCATTATTGCTCAGATATATATTATGGGATGCACCTTTTAGGACTTTGAACACTTTTATATGAGTTTATATTTGCCATGAGCATCTGAGAAATTCCTTCTTTTTTTTTTTTTTGACGTGCTATATTAGCTCTACTTCACTACATGATATACATTTTTAGAGGTGTTGGTTACATTATACAAGTTTAGCTGCTTTTTTCATTTAGCACTTTATATGTATGCACTTTATTAATTAGCACTTTATTTGTATTGATACACTGTTGGTAGCGCATTAGTACTTTGCCATATCAGAGGAGAATGAAAACTCCTCCTATAAGCTTTAACCAGTGCTCGGCTGGACACTGATAGAAGTCACAAGACCGTTATATACTGCTGATGAGAAAAGGTATTTAGCAGTTTATATTTACTAAAATAATTGCATTTCCATGTTCTGTGTATTGTGGGAGACCAGATATAGTGAATGTAGGGCCCTGGATTTAGTAACATTTTAAATGTTCATGAATGATCTGTGAAAGTATAAGGACCCATAGGCTCCCTGAGAAACTGCATGGAAAAGCTAGCTCACACATGGGGGATATGGATCATCAAAATTAAAAAATCGTGGAAGAGCAATTCTAGAGAACAGTGAAAATCTACTACCTGTCAATACTGCAACTTTGCCTAAAAGTAGAAAGAGAGAAAAAAAAACGTTTCTTTAATCCAAGTTCCAATTCATTTACTAGAGCTACATTTTAGTCAGCCCCTCATGTGTTGTAAGTGGATCTGCTTCTTGAATTATTCTCTCTGCCTGAACCATCACTAGTTTGGCTGATAAGCTTTTCTTAGTATTGATAATTTGAGATATCAAGCTGCCTGTATTGCCCTGTACACACGGTCAGACTTTCCGACGGAATATGTGTGATAGGAGCTTGTTGTCGGAAATTCCGACCATGTGTGGGCTCCATTGGACTTTTTCCATCGGAATTACCGACACACAAAGTTTGAGAGCAGGCTATAAAATTGTCCGACAATAAAATCCGTTTGCGCAAATTCCGACCGTGTGTGGACACTTCCGAAGCACAAAGTGCCACGCATGCTCAGAATAAATTAAGAAACGAAAGCTATTGGCTACTGCCCCGTTTATATATACGTACATGTTTTATGTCACCACGTTCAGAACGATCAGATTTTCCGACAACTTTGTGTGACCGTGTGTATGCAAAACAAGTTTGAGCCAACATCCGTCGGAAAAAATCCATGGAGTTTGTTGTCAGAATGTCCGATCAGTGTCCGATCGTGTGTACAGGGCATAAGTGAGACACAACATTGAGCCAACATTGGCTAAGTATTGAAATACCTCTTCTGTACTGCAAAGAGTTCAACCAATTGTTTTTCCAGATGATCAATTGGCATACAAACAGGGATAGAGTAATCTGGTGCTCTACAGTTGTACCTGAACTAATGTGTTCCATGCATGTCAAGACGAATTTTCAATTCTAAATAGAATGCATCTTTAAAAGAGAAGTTTTTTTTTTTTTTCTGATGCTGCATCTTTCCCCCACCAGCTCTAAGGGTGAGAACCGAGCGATCAAACACCACTGATTGCTCGGTTCTCAGTGCTCCATGAGCAGAGATTTGGTCACTGCCAGTCACCACTGTCTGCTCTGCACCCCCCCCACGCTTACTGGAGTGCTGAGCAGTGGAGAGGGACGGGAGCAGCTGGCTCAAGCTTTGGCTGCACTTCTCCTTTAAAATGCTGTAATTCTAGAGTGTAAGGAAGAGCTAGCCCATAAAAAGAATTGTTTCATGCTCAAGAAAGAGCCCGTGAAGGCTTGAAATGTCACAATGGGCAGAAGAAGCAAGTCATTTTACTGTTCATTTAAACATGATCGAAATATCTAAATTATCCAACTACGTTTATAAGACCTGTATGTGAACTGACATTTACTTTTAATGATTATGACATAATTTTGATGATCTGCTGTTTCAAAACCTACAGACTCTCAGAAGCTGTATTCTTTTCCTATTATTCGTATACAGTATAGTAATAGCTCACCCTCTAGCTTCAGCATCAAAAAACGTAGTTATGATATTTCTTAAAGTGGTTGTATACCTTTTTTTTTTTACTTTTACCTACAGGTAAGCCTATAATAAGGCTTGCCTGTAGGTAAAAAAAATATCTCCTAAACCTGTATGGTTTAGGAGATATTCCTCTCGCAATGAGCCGCTGACTGCAGTGGCGCATGCGCACAGGGGATTCTCGGCTGACAGCTGGCAAACAACATCGCAGCTCCGCCCACTCACAGCGCCGGAGCCGCGATACCCGGAAGACACGCCAAGGGGAAATGTCAGCTCCCTCGGCATGGACCGGGTGAGATGCCGGCGCCTCGTTCTAAGGTAAGTATCTCATAATGAGCTAGTATGCGGTGCATACTAGCTCATTATGCCTTTTCCCTTGCAGGTGTAGAAAAAAAAAAAAAAAACAGCGGGTATACAACCGCTTTAATGCACATATGACGTCCAGCTAGAGTACAACTTTGTAAAACTGCCTAATGGTAAATATTTTGGGGCCAGTAGCCAGGCTGCAGCAAAATGAAGGAGACATTGCCCTTTATTCTTCTCTCCCTCTAATGAGATACTGATGCTATGCTGCACCATTCTCCTCCAGCCAGCAGGTGGAGAGCTAATGACAAGGAAGCCCATAGACTTCTATGCAGAGCGCTGAGACTCCCGGGAAATGTAGTTTGAGATGGCAGTCACAAAATGGGATAAATAGACTCATTACACTACAGATCCCAATATGCACTGTGCAGTAGGCGGAGTGGAGAGATGATTTTTATTAAACAACCTGGGAGAGTTCTTTCTCTTGGCACTGATGGAGTTAGAGAGAGAGCACCTCTGTCTGGATATTTGCCTGCCAGCAGGAGACCATACCAGTGGAGATCTGAGCCTGAGACTGGGACTTGAGGACATCTTAGGGCAGCACAGCACCACCCACATCTCTGCACCTGCACTTCTGCCGAAGGGAGACTGAAGCATCCACTCACCCTCTGCTTCCCACTGCTGATCAGCGAAGGCTTACGATGAGAAACCAAGGGGGTTCCCTTCTAAAGTGAGAGGTCACCGCAGCATCCTAGGGACTGGTAAGCCAACTGTGCCTGTCATATGCAGCCACTCTGCCCATCATATGCAGCCAACTGTGCCCATCATATGCAGCCTCTGTGCCCCGCAAATGCAGCCAACTATGCTCCATCAATTGCAGCCTTTGTGCCCATAACATGCAGCCACTGTGCCCCCCCACCCACCCACTGTCTGCCCAGCACTTACCCCATTGTGGTGGTGGGTCAGGCAGCGTGACAGGCGGCGAGCTGTGGGACAAGTAGCACGGCGATGGCTCTGTGTCCTCCATGCGTCCTCCGTGCACATCTTCTTCCTGCTTTGCTAGGCGGCCAATGAGATCGCCTCTACCCTCTAGATCAGCCAATCAGGTGCCTGGTATTACATCTGGGCCTCCTGACTGGCTGAGAGATGGTTCTGTGTTAGCAAAGCAAATATTCTTGAGCTGAGCTCAAAGCTTAGCGCTCGCAGTGCACCTTTTTTCATACCTATTAGAGCCTATGCCTCTAATCAGGTGCTTTAAAAACACCCCCCCACCGCTGTAATTCAGGCGCCCAGTACCCGAAAAGGGGCGGATGCCTGAATGGGGGTGTCTACAGCGGCCGTGGATAGATTCATGCAATGCATCAAATGCACTTATAAATACTTCAGCAATCACAATCATGTGTCAGAATTGATTTTAGGTCTGTGGAATGTTGCCATCACATGACTAACTTACTTTGAAGTAAGCAAAAATGGGCAACACTGTTAAAGGCTAAGTTCACTTTTTTTCCCTAAAATCCAGCTTCCCTATATACCAATATACCATTAATGTACAGTACCTCTGTTGCAGAAAGGAAAAAGCTTTAAACTAGGCAGACCTAACCTCACCACCCCCACCTGAGCCTCCAGTCTCCTGTAGAAAACTCCCCCATTCATTCCTGCTATTTGTCCTGGTATTTGGGACAGAAAAACTGTTAGTGAACTAAGGAAGTAGTACATCAGCTGACCTTATTAACACACACCCTGCACCTGCCCTCCCCCTCCAGAAGATTGCTTGGGCCCCCTCTGCACTCACATGCACTCACTATCAGTGATAACACTTCCCACTGAATACACAGCCAGTGTGTTCCTCTGCTGACATATTGTTTTGTACCTTCATCTTGCATAGATGGTTCATTTGGCAGAGTGTGCAGGAGCTGAGCAAACACATACCAGCCAGCGTGGAGCAGAGCTGTAGTACTGAAAAAAGGAGGTGAAGTGTGTCCCTGGAAGTCTGTAAAGCTCACCATACACTATAAAATCTGATTGTACAAGCCCCTTTAGATCTACCATCAACATCCCAGCGTAGGGAATACACTTCAAATAGCTGAAGCTTTTCAAGGGTATGTACCCTCTTTCTCAGAGCCAACTACATAGCCGATAGATCTAAAGGAGATTTTACATTCAGATTGTGCTGTGTGTGGCCACCTTAAAGACAGAAGTAGGAACATAGGTGGAAATAAAAAAGAGGTGGTAGCATATTAATGCGGGAGGTATAGTCCAGAGAGGTTAACACACCCTAACCTGTGATGTAGTAAGGCAGTGCATGAGGGGATATGAAGTATCCTGCATTGCCACATGATGAAAAAGGAAGTCAGGGCTCAGAAAGCATTTTTTTACATTTTGAACTGAGAAGAATTAAAGCTGCTATGGACTAGGTAAGTGAGATATCAGCGCATTGGGATGGCTTGAGCAGAAAAGACATAAAAAAGGCTTCTATTTATTGTAAAAAGTGAAAATCTGCCTGAAAAGGTGAACTTAGCCTTTAAAAACAGAGGCAAGTTGATCCGTTAGAGAATCAATGGAAGAAAATAGTTACTACTGAATATAAGGAGGCATTGCTAAGGAACGCTTTAGTAATTATATGAACTCTTACCATATCCATCTTTGTTTCTCTAGCTGTTAAACAACTCCCAGCATGCACTGCCCATGCTTGCTATAAGCAAATATTCAGAATGTTTCCTTGCTGTTTGGTAACTCCCATGCATGCACCCATACACTTTGATTTAATTTCATCTTATATCTGAAAGTGATTTAAAGTAGTAGACGGTTTGAGGATTAATTCTGCATTATTGATGATTCTGGGTTTTAGCTTATCAGTTCAGCTTGTTAGCCAAAAATCTTAATACATATGAAAAACTGGATTTGAAGAGAAAAACATATTTTGTGTGTTATGTTATGAAAGTGTTAAAGTAAGTATATGGCCTGGAGCTGAGTGAAACTAGGAGGAGGGCCTGCAGACAGGGGCCTGCAGAAGAGGTGGAGTATTAGTGGTTGATTTAGGCTTCATGTACATGGGACGTTTTTCAATCTTTCCTGAACAATTTAACTTGGCAGCTTGAAACCAGCGTCTAAAAACGTCCGTTTAGCCACGTTTACGTGCCGAGTTAACCGTGTTTAATCGCGTTTGCATCTAGAAGCTTCCGAAAAAAATGTTTTTTTCAAAATAGCCAAAAATGAAAAAAGCCTGTAAATGAAACGCGCCTAAATGCGAGTTACCACGTTTAACGTTTGAAATGCCTCTAAACACAGCTTCTGAACGCATTTTTTTGGGTTCCAAAAAAAGCTTTTAAACACAACTGCCTAGAAACGACTATAAATGAACCTGTGTACATGTGCCGATCAGACAACGCAGAGGAGGGTTCAGGAGCAGTTGAAAAAAATGCCCAACTGCTCCTAAAAGTCGGTTTACCAGCAGCAGTGTACATGAGGCCTTAGAATGATGCAATCTGCTTAGCAGATTGAAGAGTTCAAGGCAGGGGGTATATCCTGTAGTGGGTAGAGAGGAGTGGGGATTGTGTCAAAGCTCAGTCAGAGCTCATCACAGCATCAGATGGTTTTCTCCCACCCTCCCTCCCTTGTTTCCTACTTTCTCAAGGTGCTGGGGTATTTGTAGTGGGTTTTCAGGTTTTATGTTGTTAGCTTGCTATTCAATTTCTTGGTCCTTTGCTTTCTTGTCATAGCAGCAGGCAGGGGGTCTATTGGGTCTTTGAAGGCGGTGCTGGGTAAATAATTGTGGAAAATTGTGGGTTGTGCCCATCTGAGGTATGGGTGTCCCTTCCTGACTGTGGAAAATTGTAGGTGGCAGATACAACCGGTTAATCGTGAGTATATAGGCCTTCAAAGACCTTAGATCTTATTTTCTTGTCAGAGCTGCAGGCAGGGGGACTATTGGGTCTTTGAAGGCGGTGCTGGTTAAATAATTGTGGAAAATTGTGGGTTGGGCCTATCTGAGGTATATGAGTCCTTTCCTAAAAACACAGTGGTAACATCAGGGTATTAATTAGGTTGTATCTGGTAGTACGTAAGTGGTTAATTGTCCCTGAGCTGGTGTAGTTGCGGTTGGGGGCCTTTGATTGGGTGGCAGATACAACCGGTTAATCGTGAGTATATAGGCCTTCAAAGACCTTAGACCTAGCATAAGCTGAGGTTGGTTTATTTGTTATGCATTGGATGTATTATATGCATTGAATTGTTTTCTTGTGAATGTTGTATTTAATGGTTTGTAATAAAAGGCTGCTATGGCCATTCGACTCCTAATAAAATGTGTTGTCTGGTCATTTTGGAAGGGGGGATTGGTCAAGTGTTTAATATATTATTGATAAATCGAAGCCTCTGCATTCTGCAGGTCCCTCAGTCATCATACAACACAGCTTCTTTAAACAATCCATTATAAAAATTCCGACAGATTAACTGCTTTTGCCAGAAAGACCAATGAAGGCACTCCCTGCCTATCAATCAGGCCACTTAGGACTGGGAGGGGACATGTAAGCCTGTGACATCACAAGCGGACTACAGGACTGCTGGCATGGTGTTCTGTAGGTACCAGGGAAAGGTGCAAGGATGTAATGTGACCAGGCTAATAGACTTTTGTGGTTAGCATGTAAGAACAATTACATGGTGCTGGATTTTGATTTTCTATAGGACACTGAAACAGTCACTGGGTACCGTGACAGTACGGCAGCACTCCAAAAATGGTGACACCCCTTAGAAACAGGGAAAGAGCCCAAGGTTGAGAATCCACCTTGCTGCATTCACTAACACTGCCCTCCAGAAACTGTTCCAAGATGTAAATCAGAAATCGATCTGCTTACTGTAGACCATATAAGCACAATCTAAATTCCTAAGTCTTAATGAAGGGAGTGTGCGTTTGGCCCCTGAAATGCTTTGTTTTTTTTTCTCCTATGAAACAGTTTTACCAATAAAACCTTAAACTCTTGGACATTTGTTTGGCGCTCTCATTGGACTATATATAAAAGCAGTAGAAGTCATGAATTGTGGAGGTGACTGGCAAGATCACCAGGTATTGAGCCAGAGTTTGTCAACTATACATTAATAAAAGCATGGATTTGACCCCATGTCGGGGACAAAGGGATCCATTGTTAAGTCCATGATTTTATATTTACATACACTTTAAGGCTAGGATGCACATTTCGTGGGTACAACATTCCGTTCATTTGAATGGGCTGCCGTACCGTGCATACCGTGGGGGAAAAAGTTTTTTTTAAAATGCCCTGTATGGAACCACAAGGTGATGTGGGGCACCATCCAGTTTTGAACATGCAAAAAAGCAAACATTTTTCCAATGTAAGGGATGCCATTAATTGTTTGTGTTTCTGCGTGTTTTGTCTGTGGATCGGGAACATGTGGATCGGGATCGGGAACATGCGTGATTTTGCGCGATTTCCTTACCCGCACATATGTGAATCCAGCTTAAGAGGATTACAACAATTACATATATTTTTAAACTAATTTTGTTCTGTTACTAGTTATTTGTTACCGTTTACCTTCTGCAATCTAAGCACTGACAGTGTGATCTCTATAACTGACTCAGTTGTGGTGAGAGTAACTCAATCCAATTGATAACTTGCAGATTGTAGAAAGTTTAAGGGCCAGTCCACACCATAGAAACGCAGTCCAGATGCGTTCCGGATGCTTTTCTGCATGCATTTTCTTAATGCGTTCCAGTGCGTTTTTTCCCCTTTCTTCTTTCTTAACCTAAAATAAGGACGTGTGTTCTAGTGCATTTTTGATACGTTTTACCGTGTTCCAGTACAGTCTCTAGTGCAGAAAAAATACAGCATTTTCTACTGTTTTTTCTGGAATTAAAAAGCCCTGGAACTGACTGCACTGGTGTGAACTATGTCATTAAAAACCATATAATCTACTATCCATGCGTTTTCGATGCAGAAAAAAGCGCACTGGTCCTAAGGGCCAGTTCCCACCACATGCAGTCCAGTGCGTTTTTTTTTTTGCATCAAAACCACATGGAAAGTAGGTGGTTTTCAATGGCATAGTTCACACCAGTGGTTGCAGTTCCAGAAAAAAAAAGTAGAACACGCTGCATTTTTCCTGCACTGGACTATACTGGAACGCTGTCAAACACATCAAAAATGCACTGGAACGCACTGGAACACACATGTCCTTATTTATGGTTATGAAAAAAGAAGGGGAAAAAATGCACTGGCCTGCATCAAAAACGCACTGAAATGCATACAAAAATGCGCATGCAGAAAAGAATCTGGAACGCATCTGGACTGCGTTTCTATGGTGTGAACTGGCCCTTAAACTTTCTACGATCTGCAAGATATCAATTGGATTGAGTTACTCTACCGAGATTGTAAGTAAAGCTATCTCACCACAACTGGGTCAGTTATAGAGATCACACTGTCAGTGCTCAGATTGCAGAAGCAGAACATTGGGTATTGTGCATATTAATGTGCATTATGTTAAAGCTGCCTATTTATTTTGAATGGACTGCCAACACACAGCATTGGACCACAAAATGGGCCTACACTAATTTTGAAAGCAGCCCACATCAACACATAACATGTGTCTGATGGTATTGTGGTGCAGAGCAGGTCTGGTACAAGCTACTGCAGTTGTTTGTTGGGGTGCTATTCAAATGAAATGTCTCAACAACACACTGCACAAAGTGGCAGGCATTGTGGCAATTTAAGTTACTGCAACGCATTGATCTGAAAGGGGCCTGAGAGATTCCTTGTTAAAAGACCACTATAAAGATAAAGCATAACATGCTATATTACATAAGACAGTTGCTAACGGATCTTAAAATTTTAACAAATATGTATGTACATTATATTCACCCATACTTAAGATCTGGCAGATATGATACTTTGCTGTAAAGCATATTGTCCTGAGTTAACGTGACTCCTTGGCTCTCTCCTCTCCCCAGCTATAGCAGAAGGGGCTGAGAACTCCTACTGCCGTCAACTGGGGAGGAGGGAGGAGAGAGAGCCAAGCGGTCACGTGAGTGCTGAGGAACGCTCTGATATAAGGTAGAAATCTGCATTTTTATATAACACAGACACAAGGACACAATGTTATTTTACAGAGGGGATTGTATGATTATACTGTAGATATGATAGCAGCAAAGGGGGGGGGGGGGAGTGGACAGAGCTAACAGGCAGGGAGGGGAGGGGGGAGATGACGGAGGCACATAACCTGACCACGGTGTCAGGGCTCAGCAGCCATGACAAACCGTGGTCAGTTTACAGGGGGGGGCATAGCCAGGCAGGATCAGCCAGGTATTTTAGGTGATAGAAGGGGCCAAATAACACAGCATAAGCACTGTGCTGTATAACATGCTTTAAGGGAACAGGATCTATTTTTTATTTTTAGGGTTAACAAGCGCTTTAACTTTCATGTTAGACAAAATGGGCATTAGAATCACAGATGGTAATTTTCTTCTCTGGGAATCCTAGACAATGGAAATATAATTGCCCCAATTAGAACCCTAGCAGGTGTTCAGCAGCAGACCCATATACAGCTATTCACTGGAGGTTTTCTCCTTATTTTATATCTCTTTTTGGTTTAATTTATACATTTCTTTCACACAAGCCATTTGTGTGCACATAGTAGCGCAGGGAATCAGGCACTTATTCACTTATAAATTCCCACATAGAAGGCATTAAGGTGAAAAAACACGAGGGTTTACAACCCTTTTAAATGAAGAGACAGAAGGATTTGAGGTAACCTACATCCACAGAAGATCTGTGATTAGTCCTCCAAGATGTGTGCAAGTGTACCAAGACATTTTTAGAGGTCAGATTTGCTACAGCAGATACTGTGAACGGTGTGTTTCTGTTAAAATATGGTGGCAGATACCAGTCTGCTGACACCTAGATCATTGTCCGGTGAGCTGGAAATCCTCTGTGCAAGGTAAGGCTTAGAGTATAATAGGTCACAACTCAGGTCTCTAGATCTCTACCACAAATTTATATGGTAGTCCAGCCTGGGTAGCAACCAACCTCCCGTGATTTGTAGTCATTGAACCTGTGATATTTCCACCAGAAATTACCCATGTGTATATGTTACCTATACTACACATAAAAGCCTTCTGCTATTTAAGTAATCACATGGGTCAATCATGTTGTCTGAAAACCAATTCCAGCAGCTCAAAATATCATTAATGGAATAGGATTTGTACAAATACATGGGTGGAGCTTTTACAGGTGTCTAGGGACTTATTAAGAAGTTAAATAAATTTAGTTTATTTTGTTTAGAGGCCAACCAGTTCATAAAAGATCACAGGACCATTCCCTTTGCGAATCCTTCAACTGCTGCTATTCAGCAGAAGGCAATGAAAGTACCCCAAGGCATTAGATGACTTAGGCCTGATTCACACCTATGCATTTTTAGTGCATTTTGCAGATTTGCACTACAGTCCATATGACATGGTTTCCTATGGAACACGTTTTGTAGTGCAAATCTGCAAAATGAAAAAAGCACTAAAAGTGCTTAGGTGTGAATCAGGACCTAAAGTGGTTGTAAACCCTTACCTATATTTAGTGAAATAAGTGGCCTCAGGTGAGAAACAGAGGTGAAACTAATCCTCCTACATACGTTGTACATGTTTATCTGCAGCAATTTGTCCTGCACATCCTTGTAAAATTCAGATATGAAAAGGATTTTTCAAAGGCCCTAAGCTCTGAGAGCTGATTGGAGGGAAGGGACAGCACAGGATTGGAGCTGTGGCTGTCAATCAGCTGTAGCTTCCTCCCCTGTCACCTTTTTAGCTTTTAGTGTCTTGAAATGTGTCAGAAGTGACTTTGGAGAGAGAGAAGTACACATAGAAATATGTGCTTTGTTCAGATTTCATGTCTGAGGTTTACAGCCACTTTAAGTTTAAACCACTCAATTTGTACCCAGACTACAAATAGGACTGGGGATCCTAATCCCATCCTAGGACCTCCATGCCCCAGAGTAGCTGTGGAAATTACTATGGCAACAATGTACTTTACAAACGAATTTGCTATGCAAAATTGAAGCAACATTTGTTTTTAAAATGCAAATAAAATAACAATATATATAAAAAAATAAATTGTTCCCTCCTCTTTTAGAAACTTACAGGTTTGATTTGTGCCACAAATGTTATCATCCTTTCCATCATGTACGCCACCAACACCACATCCATCTTATCCGTGAAGTCTGAGGCTCCCCTGGTGTAGGTCATTAGCTGCTGAGCATATTCAAGGACATTGGAGTCATTCACAGGCATCTAGAAGCAGAGTATTGTTATGGTCCTTAATGCATTATTAACGGAAATCCAAATTCTGTGCTTGCAAATATTGTCCATTTAATAGGCAATAAAAAATTGGAATGGCGACAAAAGATCTTTATAGAGATTTTTCCTTTACACATTTAAATAATGTACATACTTACATTCTGCATAGTGGAATAATAATAATAGCACTGGTAAAACATTCTATTATGATTTCCTATGTGTTTTCATAGAAGGTGCGATACGTTTTATGAAAAATATATTTGAAAATTTTGCAAAAATGGACACACTTAGCTATAGACTAAGAAAGATGCTAACCGTTACATTGTCTTTAAGCCCCAAACTAATGTTGTCTTTAGGAGGTGATAAACAAGAAATCCACAATGATAAACAAATTAAGATTTCCCAGCACACTTGCCAGTAGACATGTGCATTGCCGAAAAATGTGTTTGTTTTCGTTTCATTCGTTTTTTTTTTTTTTTTCATTTTTTGGATTGTGATGGGAGGGCTCGTGGAACCCAGAATCCCTTGGAAAGGTTGGGAAACCTTTGTTTCAGCTCCCCATGCACCTCTTATGTCTAAACCCCCCTGTGTCCATTAGGGACGCAGGGTGACTGAGAAAATAGGACTTGGATTACCTAAAATGGGACAGTAATATTTATCCACAATATCTCCCAGTATATATAAAAAAAAAGTATATTCTTGGTTTGTTTGATTCTGAACTCAACATGTTAATTGAAAGAGCGGATCACGTTGGCCTCTGTACAATGTAGGAGACAGGCCAACTCCTACTGGAGCTCCTGCTATTGTGAGAAGGTGTCCTGTGTTTATACTTATGATAATGTATAATCTACTGTGTGAAGCTTGGTGACAACAAGTCTGACCTGTAGTGAAATCCCGATTAATCACGACAATGGCCAGGTGGGCACGAAGTCACATCTGCTGCTTTAAGGGATTAGTTAATTAGCTCATGTAAATTTATGTTTCTGTTTACAGGTGTATTGTTAGAGTAATATGAGCAGGAGGGGGGAACCTCCTTAACTATATATAAGACTGTATTCTTGTTCTAATAAAGGGTTTATGGTGAGCAACCAAACGAGTATTGCCTTATTTGTGGTTGTCAGCGTTTGGAATATCTGATATCTATATTCAGACTGGAAGGAAGCGATGTATGACGAAAGCACTCAAGCGTAGTGTGGGACGTTTCGTTACATGGGTCATTCGTTATGATCGCAGTTTGGAAATTTGAAAATTTGCAAAATCCTAAAGCCGAAAATAAGAAAGAAAATCCGAAAATTAAAAAAAAAAAACTAATTAACTAATAATAACTATTAAATTATAGGTATTTGAATTTCTTTTCAAATGTGGCTGTTAGTGAACATAACAAATACGAATTTATCCAAAGTTACGAATTATCCGACATAACAAATGCCGCATCTAAACAAATAGAACAGAGCAAATGAATAAATAAATAATAATAATAATAAAAAGTTATTATTATTGTTATTTATTATTATTAATTTGTTACATTCCATTCATTTAGATATGGCATTAGTTATTTCGGATAATTCATAACTTCGTATTCGTTGCGTTCACTAACAGCCAAATTTGAAAGGAAATTCCAATACCTATAATTTAATAGTTAGTAATAGTTAAGTTAATATTCGTTAGTTATTATTTCAGATTTTCTCATTTTCGGGTTTTCGGACTTTCGAATTTACGAATTTTCGAATATTCTGAAAAATTAGTTAAACGGGTTTTGGTTAATTTGGATATTTCCAATTTAACTAATTTGTTGAAATTCGTTAAAAAACAAATTCAGAACAAAACTAATTGCACATGTCTACTTGCCAGCTAGCCTGCAAAAAAAATATTAAATTTACCCTGTCTAACTATTCATGTTCAGGGCCGGTTCACACCAAAATGGATTATGGGAAAGGTGCATTTACCCATGGGTGCGATTACCCATACCAAATTCAAAATGTACTGGGTGTACGTACTTTTTTTTTTTTTTTTTAATTAGTGCATTTGCTACTTTTTGCGTGATCCAATGTGATTTTAGCCCATCCAAATGAACGTGCTGAAGATCACAACGCATCAGAAACGCATTGGAACACAAAACGCGTACCTGTGAAATTCAGGTGTGAACTGGCCCTAAAAACAGAGGATTGAGGCTCGGTTCACACTGGGGCGACTTGGGATCCGACTTGTACGCCCTCAAGTCGCCCCAAGTCGCCCCAGAAATAGTCTCAATGGGAGTAAACGCTAGCGTCTTAATAGACGCTACTGAAGTCGCTCCGACTTCAGAGCGTACTCCCTGTACTACTTTGATCCGACTTGGTAGGCGACCTGTACCATAGAAATCAATGGAAGTCGCCTCCAAGTCGGATCTCTCTGTAAAGTTAAGCGACTTTGCAGGGAAAACCCCTCCCTCCCCCCCTCCCTCCCAGAGAGCTGAATGGCCACAGGCGAAGACGCCTGTCATGGAGGCGACTTCAAGTCGCCTTGTAATTTGCTGAAGTCGCGCTGAAGTCGCGCTGAAGCCGCGTTGAAGCCGCGGTACAAAGTCGCGCTGAAGTCGTGTTGCCCCAGTGTGAACCGACCCTTAGTCTCCAAGTTGTAGCAAATATAGCAGGGATATGCAATATATGCCTCCAGCTGTTGCAAAACTACAAGTCCCATCATGCCTCTGCCTCTGGGTGTCATGCTTGTGGCTGTCAGAGTCTTGCTATGCCTCATGGGACTTGTAGTTCTGCAACAGCTGGAGGTCCGCTAATTGCATATCCCTGATATATAGCAACGGATAAATTAAGAGCAGGTGTGCATGGAGGAAGTCTACGCAAACTTGGTAAGTGTGCTGGGAAATGCAATGTGAAAGCCCTTTAACCACTTCCCATCCTGCGTATAGACATATGATGGCCGCAAGGTGGCTCTCTCATTCTGGGCGGCCGTCATATGATATCCTCGGCTTCTCGGGCATCTAGGGGGTGCGCACGCGCTGCCGCGTCACTTGAGAGCAGATGCGCGTGCCCAGCGGCCGCGATTTCCGCCGGGCACCCATGATTGCTTGTCACAGACCAGGGACATGGATTTGTGTAAACATACAGATCCACTTCCTGTCAGGGAAGAGGAGACAGATCGTGTGTCTCTTGTATATAGGGACACCGATCGGTCACCTCCACCAGTCAGTCCCCTCCCCCCACAGGTAGAATCACTTCCTAGGTAACACATTTAACCCCTTGATTGCCCCCTAGTATTAACCCCCTTCCCTACCAGTGACATTTATACAGTAATCAGTGCATTTTTATGGCACTGATCACTGTATAATTGTCAATGGTCCCAAAAATGTGTCAAAAGTGTCCAATTTGTCAACTGCAATATCACAGTCCCGATAAAAAAAAGAGCAGATCGCCTCCATTACTAGTAAAAAAAAATAAAAAAAATAAAAATGCCATAAATCTATTCCCTATTTGGTAGGCGCTATAACTTATGCGCAAACCAAACAATATACGCTTATTGCGATTTTTTTTAACAAAAATATGTAGAAGAATACATATCGGCCTAAATTGAGGAAGAAATTTGTTTTTTGTTTTTTAATTGGGATATTTATTATTGCAAAAAGTAAAAAATATTGTGTTTTTTCAAAATTGTCGCTTTTTTTTTGTTTATAACGCAAAAAATAAAGACCGCAGAGGTGATCAAATACCACCAAAAGAAAGCTCTACTTGTGGGGAAAAAAATGATCAAATTCATATGGGTACAGTGTTGCACGACCATGCAATTGTCATTCAAAATATTACAGCGCTGAAAGCTGAAAATTGGTCTGTTCAGGAAGGGGGTGAAAATGCCCGGTATTGAAGTGGTTAATGTGCACCTTACTGCAAAGCCCCATTATAAATTGGGGTGGTTGCCAACTTGCCATCTTTTTGTATAGTATGTTACAAAGACTCTACAATGAAATTGCTACAGTTAGTCAAAATCTATCTGACTCAAGGATGATCATTCACAATTATATGTAAGCTCCTGTGATTTACAATGGGAAGCTGCCGGCTCCCACAGCTAAACACCAAATAAAGTGCTGCTGCTTAATCCGAAAGTGTACCACTCACTCTAATGTGCTGAAATGATAGTGATTCGGAACCACAATTGCATACTATACTAACAAATACATGTATGTAAATTCAAAAGTCCATCAAATATATAACAGTCTTCATATAATTCCACAATCTAAAAAAATTAGCGAAACAAGAAACAAAACATACAAAATAAAAAACTGAAAAAGTTTACTAGAATGTGTTTCACCACCAACTAATGAAATCCTCTTATAGGTGCTTGCTCTTAAATATTATTCACACCATGTGTAACTACCACCATTGAGCGCTCACCTCCTGTTATGACCTATGGATAATAGGTCTAATGTCCCTTTAAAGTGGAGTTCCACCCACTTTTACAACTCTTCAGCATCCCTCACTAAACTGTGCACTGTAAACGAATTGGATATTTTTTATTTTTTTTTTCTCAGCACTTAGTGTATAACTGCTGTATTCATTTTTCACTTCCTCCTCCCTGGCCGCGGCCCATCGCATCATTTCGTGTTTGCAATGCCTCCTGGGAAGGGGCGGCAACTTCCTCTGACACTGCCGTTGCTATGGAAACCTGACCTGAAACCTATTACACTGCTTGTGCTGCACTGAGCATGTGCGAGATCTACAAGGATGAGATCCAGGAAGAAATACAGTCTGGCTTCAAATGCCCACACTTAAGATGGCCACGGCCTGCTGTAAGTTTATAAAATAACAAACTACTGCTATAAACTAACAAGACAGACCTTAGTTTACAGACTAACTTTACTAGAATACATTAAGCTTCTGTATTATAGGGGTATTTTTATTTAAAAAGTATAATTTCGGCCGGAACACCACTTTAAGGGCAATATCTGGAAGGAGTTTGATCCTTCTTATTTCTCCTCCTGATCTGCTCTCACTGTGTTATGACATTCACCAATATCACAAACGGAAGCTCAGAAATAAAACATATAGGCTATCATTGTGCTTTCCATAAAATCAACTGTATTTAATAAATAAGACCTAAGTGAAACTACTCACATTTAAAAGTGCACTAGGGGCTGGTCCATAACAGACAAATAGCATGTGTGCTATAAAAATCCACCATGTGTGATATCACTGCTGGAGGCTGTAGCTTGTGGATAGATAATTGGGTGCTGTCCCCTAAAGGCCACTAGCTACCTCCCTGCAAGAGGAGGCCTTGTTTTATTTCTGAGCTTCGGCTTGTGATATTGGTGAATGTCATAATAAAGTAAGAGCAGACCAGGTGAAGATATAAGAACATAAAAAGAAAAAATAACTGCGCTGTGAACTATTCATTCCTAAAAAGCAGCAACTCTGCTGTGAGATATACATAGAAAGAAAAATGTGGTAATGAACAGAGCTGCACTCTCTTAAACTAATACAGGGGGTCCCCGGGTTACAAACAAGATAGGGACTGTAGGTTTGTTCTTAAGTTGAATCTGTTTGTAAGTCGGAACAGGTACATTTTTTAAGTGTAGCTCCAGCCAAAAAAACTATTTTTAAGCTTTTTGGATAGCATAGGGAAGGGTTAACACCCCTGTAATGTTCGTTTTGCTGTCTGTGCCCCTATTCAGAAGATTTCACCTCACTTTCTGTCCCAATGACAATTGGATTTTGAAAATTTTGGGTTGTTGTGGAAACGAGCCTTGGTGATAAAGCATTAGTGGAGGTACCTTTTCCCCATAATAGCTCTTACAGGAGTGAAATTCCCTTCCTAGGGGTAGATTTCCTCTCACTTCCTGTTGTCTCCCTCCGTTTGTAAGTAGGAGTCGTTTGTAAGTCGGATGTTTGTAACTAGGGGACCCCCTGTATAGTGAAAATATATGCTTGGTATAAAGGGTTCTTTGCCACGTCTCTATGAACTGCTTCGTCCACGCTTACACACCTGGTTAAATAAATGGACTCTGCAAATGCCCATTAAGGTCTGGTATCTGCTCGTCATCCTTGGAGGAAAAGGCCCTGGCTGGGTATTAGCCACAAGCGATTCAGCTTGTGCAAGGTGGTAAGCGCATTATCTATGTGGTGGTGGTGGATATACACTTTGTGTGTCAGATTCACTATCATCACGAGGAGGATTCCCATCGAATGATTATACGCACCTTTGTCTGCACGGGTGGTGTGTTGATTTTGTATGCTACCCGATCTAGATCACCATTTTTTCTAGCCTATACCAGTTCCTGTGGATTATTATTAATATATATGGATTTTTTATCACTGGTGTATATGACGAGATTATGTAGTGGATTATCAATATCACTACATATGGGTTGCTCATCACTTGTTTACACATTATTAGCATATTGAAGCTATAAGAAGAATCAGACTCCTTCCAGATATTGCCCTTAAAGGGAAAAGTGCATTAGACCTATTACCCATAGGTCATAACAGGAGGTGAGTGGCCAATGGTGAAGGTTACACATGGTGTGAATAATATTTAAGAGTAAGCACATACAAGATGATTTTGTTGGTTGGTGGTGAAGCACATTCATGTGGACTTTGTCATTTCATTTCGTATTTTTTGTTTCTCTTATGATTTTGGAATTGTGGAATTATATAAAGACTCTGTTATATATTTGATGGACTATTGAATCTATATACATGTATCTATTTGTATAGTTGTGTGCAAGTGTGGGGCTGAATCACAATTGGTTTTGAGTAACAAACAACCTAAAAAAAGTCTCTCCTTGTTCTTAGTGCTCTAAACTTCTAAAAGGTCAAATCTGGTTGCTTTGGAAAGTTTGTAAACCCCTATCCTCTACATAATCATACTGAATAAAAGCCATCAGTATTTTTTTTATAGTGAAGGTTAAAAATATAATCATCTGATTGGGAGTTAATGAAACACTTCTGGACTTTTGAGCTTTTTACATTAATATTTCCTTGGTATGAACGGGGCTTTGGAATGAGTCTTGTGTGTGCTGACTCAGTCAGTTTTGTGGACAATCTTGTAAATTATATTTATGAGGTATTTGCAAGCACAATCTGTGTTTCAGTATCTACAGATGTGGCTCTCTTTGCAAAATATTAATAATACATATGTATAAAAATAACACTAAGGTATTTATTGGTGAGAGATAATAGTTGTCGTATGTTCACTTGTTCAGCGAGGGAAGTAAAAGGGCTGATTACCAGACTGAAGGCATGAAGATGTCTTGTTACTTCGTTAGTAAAGGGGCATTCTGAATAGTCTTGTTCTGCCCAGCGTCCACTGCGGTCACACTTTCGCCAGGCTCGTAGTTCTTCTCCATGCTCAGCATAAAGCAGTGAGCTAAGTGAAAACGCTCTACAGGGGTAGAAAGCCATCATGCCAGCTAACGTTCTAGGCCATCTAAGAAAATAAATATAAGACTATGATTTTTCACATAGATTGGCGTTTTCCATCAGCCTTTCCTGTTAAGGGTTAAAATACAAACCCAAATCATGAAAATGTCATAATAGCTAACATGCAATTTCAGAATCAAATTTCAATATTTTTACATTTACAGCTTTCATTACAAAAAAATTACATGATCCCACCACAAAGGTCCTTGCTCAGGCACTTCCTGATATAGGGTATCAACGCTCTACTCCTGTCTCCAAGTTGTGCTCCTGCATTGTCACTATATGGGCTTCTAATAGTCATTTCAATGCACATTATTACATTGGCATGAACCTCAAATAAAGTGCAGCACAATCACAACAATGCTACCCTAACATAAATGAAGCAATCAATGATAATCAATGATAATCAAATTCCCATACAAAATATATAGTGAAACCTGTAAACATATGTACCTATTATGAACTGAACAAAAAAAACAAAAAATATCTTACATAATATGCGAATGAAAATAAATATGCTTTGTGCATAAGCCCTCAAAGTGAAATGTATAAAAAATGATCTCGCATGATAGCAGTGTGCCAATGGACTTCAACAAATTCTTGCATGCAGAAAGTGCTCCAAACAAAATCTTGTGAACCACCACCTGACACTCTCGCCCCTTACCTCACTATTAGACCTACACAATGGTAAGGTCTAAAAACACTTGTCCCAATATTGGGTATTGGTGATTCACTGTGGTGCAAAATTTTGTTTGCAGCACTTTCCTCACACAAGAATTTGTTGAAGTCCATTGGAGCACTGCTGTCATGAGAGATCATTTTTTTAGACATTTCACTTTGAGGACTTATGCAAAAATTATATTTATTGTGATTTTGTATTTACTTTTTTCATTCACATACAGTGCCTTGAAAAAGTATTCATACCCCTTGAAATTTTCCACATTTTGTCATGTTACAACCAAAAAACGTAAATGTATTTTAATCTGGATTTTATGTCATAGACCAACACAAAGTGGCACATAATTGTGAAGTAGAAGGAAAATTAAAGTTAAGTACCGGTAACGTCTTTTCCTGTAGTCTTTCAGGACAGCCACAATAGAGAGAGATAGTCTCCTCCCCTTCCTCTGGAAACACTGCGCCAGCCCATAAATTCTCTCCTCCCCTGCCGGACCTCAGTTCTTTCAAGAGTACCTCCGGCCAGCTGGGGAGACACAAGAACACATTAATAACATACCAATCAATATCATTACCATATTGCGTTCTGGTCTTTAATAAGACCCCCCCAAGCTTAGGGTGGGTAACTAGGGCTGTCCTGAAAGACTACAGGAAAAGACGTTACCGGTACGTAACTTTAATTTTCCCTTTTCGTCATTTCAGGACAGCCACAATAGAGAGGATAATCGAGCACTTACCAATTAGGGTGGGACTACAGCTTGCAGAACTTTTCGCCCAAAAGCCTGCTCACCTGCCGCCACCAAGTCCACTCTGTAATGTCTAACGAAAGTGGAGTAGCTGGACCAGGTTCCTGCCTTGCATATTTGCTCTGGCGTTGCTCCAGCCTTCTCTGCCTGGGAAGTTGCCACTGCTCTGGTGGAGTGTGCCTTTATGCCTCTGGGGATCTCCTTCCCTGCTAAAGAATATGCCTGCCCAATAGCTAATCTAAGCCACCTGGCAATCGTGCGTCGGGACGCTCTGAGACCCTTTCTGGCCCCAGAAAACAAAATAAATAGAGAATCAGACTTCCTTATTGTTTTAGTCATCTCTAGGTATTGTAGGATACACCTCCTTACATCTAAAAAATGAAATTTTAGTTCCCTTTCACCTGAAGGATTGGGACAAAACGAGGGTAGGACTATTTCCTGGCTTCTGTGAAAGCCTGACGCCACTTTAGGCAAAAAAGCTGGATCAGTCTTAAGGACTATCCTGTCTGGCAAAATAACACAAAAAGGAGGTCTAATTGATAACGCCTCAATTTCGCTGAACCTCCTGGCAGTTGTTGCTGCTACTAAAAATACTGTTTTTAGGGTAAGCTCCCTTAACAGGCACTTGTCCAATGGCTCAAAGGGATTTCCCGTAAGGCTCTGTAAAACCAGAGATAGGTCCCACCCGGGAAAGGGAGGACCCCTGGTAGGTCTCTGTCTTGACAGTGCCTTAAAGAATCTGACCACCCATGGATTGGTAGCCAGAGACTTCTCCAGATAAGCACTGAGTGCTGAAACCTGACTTTTAAGGGTACCTACAGATAAACCCTTGTCCGCTCCACACTGCAGAAACTCCAACACAGCTACGGACTCTGCACCGAGAAGGAGTTTTCTATGCACCATTTGTTGAAAAGGAGCCAGACCTTTTTGTAAATCCTACGTGTCTCCTTTTTCCTACTGTTGAGGAGGGTAGAGATTAAGCTCTCCGAAAACCCCTTGGATCTTAATATACCCTCCTCAGTAGCCAGGCCGCTAATTTCCACTGCTGCACCTGTGGGCAGAGGACTGGACCCTGCGACAGAAGATCCTTTCGAGGTGGAAGGAAAAGGGGCGGCTCCGCTGCTAACTGACTGAGGATTGAAAACCATGCCCTTTTCGGCCAATGTGGAGCTACTAGAATGAGAGAGGTGCTCTCTAGTTGAAACTTCCTCAGAACCGCCGGTAACAGCACCGGAGGAGGGAAGGCGTAGCATGTCCTGAAATGCCAATTCTGAGACAATGCGTCCACCCCCAGTGCTCCTTCCCCTGCATTTAGGGAGAAAAACCAGGGGGTTTTCGCGTTGTCTTTTGAAGCGAAAAGATCCACTTCCGGGGGTCCCCATTTCTTGGATATGAGATTGAAGACCTCCTGGTTGAGGGCCCAATCTCCTTCCTTTAGACTCCTCCGGCTGAGGAAATCTGCGATTATATTCCTCTCCCCTCTCAAAAAAAACACTGAGAGTGAGAGGGTGTTGGACTCGGCCCAGCTTAGAATATCTTTTGCTAGGGCCAACAGACTTCCGCTCCTGGTGCCTCCCTGCTTGTTTATATAGGCCACGGTGGATGAGTTGTCCGACCGTACCTGTACATGGTGGCCCTGGAGTTCCTTTTTGAAAAATCTGAGGGCTAGGCCTACTGCCCTCAGCTCTTTCCAGTTGGAAGACCTTTGCAGTTCATCGCCCTTCCATGTGCCCTGCGCTAGAAGGGATCCCAAATGTGCCCCCCAGCCTTTGCCACTTGCGTCCGTGGTTACGATCTGCGGGACTGGGATAAGCCACAGACGTCCCTGTGACAAGTTCACTTCCTTCCTCCACCACCAAAGAGATCTTTTTATTTGATGGGGAACCTGTACTAAGGTGTCTAGATCCCTCTGACTGTGGTCCCATACTCTTAGTACATATGACTGCAGGGGACGAAAATGTAATCCTGCCCACTGCACCGCTGGAAGAGTAGACGTTGTTAGGCCTAACGTTGACATTATGGACCTTTTTGACACTAGATGGTTGCACTGGAGGGAGAAAACTGCTCTGTCCAGCTTTAGAATCTTTTCCCTTGGAAGGAAAACTCTCAAAAGCGTAGTGTCCAGCAGGTATCCCAGGTACACAATGCGCTGTGAGGGAATGAGACTGGACTTTTCTAAGTTCAGCAGCCACCCCAACCCTGTTAGTACCCGCTTTGTAAGATCGAGGTCCTTGATCAACTGTTCTGGGGATACTGCAAATAGGAGCAGGTCGTCCAGATAGGCTATGACTGACACCCCCTGGAGTCGCAGGAAGGCCAACGCCTCTGCCAGTACCTTTGTGAATATGCGGGGCGAGGAGGATAGCCCGAAAGGCAGTGCTTGAAACTGTAGATGCAGTATTGTACCTTTCAGGTCTATTGCTAACCGGAGAAACTTTTGGGAGGTTTCTGCGATAGGGACGTGTAAATATGCGTCTCTGAGGTCCAGAGACACCATGTAACCGTTGTGTGGCAGCAGGGCCCTGACCGTAAAAATTGACTCCATGCGAAATCTTTTGTAGCAAATTGACCTGTTTAAGGGTTTTAAATTCAGAATCAACCTGAATTTCCCTGAGGGTTTTTTCACCACAAATACGTGGGAATAGAACCCCTCTCCTTCCTGCCCCTTTGGTACTCTGTGAACTACGTTCTGAATCTCCAGTTCCTTCAGGGCGTCTATCAAAGCTTCGGCCCTTGCTGTGCAGGTGGAAAGCTGCGTAACAAGGAACCTTTGCGGGGGGGGCTTTGAGAATTCCAAGAGATACCCTCTTCTTATGACCCCCAGGATAAATCGATTGGGTGAGAGGGTCTCCCACTGTGGAAGGAAGGCCCCCAATCTTCCTCCCACCGTGCCTAGAGAGTCATTGATCTTTGCGGGCTTTCTCAGGAGGGTGAAAAATCGCCCCTCCTCTGCCCTTGCCTCTTTGGCCCCAAGTTTTCTTCCCTCGTTTGGGAGATTCCTTGCCTTTTTTCGGACGAAACCCCTTCCTTGCCTGAGCTGGGGCTTTCCGTTTAAGCGGAAAGGACTTCTTTTTGTCCGCTGTACGGTCTAAGACCGTCTCTAACCCAGGGCCAAAGAGTAGATCACCTGTCAGGGGTATCCCGCACAATTTGACTTTAGAGGCAGTGTCCCCCGGCCAAGTTTTCAGCCAGAGCGCTCTTCTGGCCGAATTTGCCAGCGCCGCTGATCTGGCCGACATACGGACTGACTCTGCCGAGGCATCTGCAATGTATGCAATTCCTCGCAGAATCGTGGGGAACGAAGCTAGGATAGTTTCCTTGGCTGTGCCAGCTTCAATATGCTCCTGAATCTGGAAAAGCCAATGTTCTAAATTGCGGGCTACCACAGTAACAGCCATTTCTGGCTTTAAATTACCCACAGTTGAATCCCACGTCTTTTTTAGAAGTGAGTCTATCCTCTTGTCCATGACATCAGACAAGGCCCCCATATCCTCGAATGCCAGGTCTGTGTGTCTAGAGACCTTAGAGAAGGCGGCGTCCAATTTGGGATTTTTATTCCAAATGGACCCTGGATCCTCTGAAAATGGGAACCTTCTTTTAAGGGAGCTAGAAAAAAAGGGTTTCCTCTCAGGATCCTGCCACTCCTTTTTAATCGTTTCCACCAGAACTTCATGTACTGGAAAAACTTTTCTTTTTTGATCTCCCAAGCCCTTATACATAAGGTCATGGAGGGATAGGGGTTTCTTATCCTCGTGTATACCGAGGGTTGTATATATTGCCCCTAAGAGGTCTTCCACCTCATCCAGGGACAATTTATACCTGGAGATTTTTCTGGACTCCCCGTCCTGGTCTTCCCCTTCTGACTCCTCATGGGAGTCAGACGTGCCACTGTCAGCTGTCAGCTCCACCCCGGAAGGGCCTGACATTTCCTCTGCCATAACTAAATTAGAAGATCTGGCAGGTGCAGAGCCCTGAGCATGAGGCGGGGTTGTATCCTGCTGAATGGGTTTAGAGGGAAGCTGAAACGTCTCAAAAAACGTTTTAAAGGATGAAAAGGTGGATGACAGCTCCTTCACAGAAGCTGCCAAACCAGACTGCTGTTCCGATTCCCTTTCCTTAACCAGGGAGTCTATGCATTCTTTACACAAAACCTTAGTCCATGCTTCCCCTAAACTGTCTCTGCAAGAGGCACACTTCCTTTTAGAGACATGAGTGGACTTTGTTTTTTCTGTAGATTTCTGAAATTACATACAAAAACCACATATTACATTCAGCATGTTTAAGTGGAAACAACCCTGGGAGTGTACCAGAACCACCTTAAGGGAACTGCGCACACCCCCCCACCCCCTGACCACCCAGGGGGTCTGCCCCCCCTCTAAGTAAGGAACCATACATGAGGAGGAGCAATCCTTAGATAGAGAGGACCCTTCCCCAGGGAACTCTTACCTTTGGAAGGCTGGAGATAGCGTCCGTATGAGTTGCAGCATCTGCCTCAGACATGACTGCAGGTGGTTGCCTGTGTAGAGTCTCACACTGTCTCCACGTGTAGCGACTCACTCCAGCCTGAGCCCGGCCCCCTATCAGCACCGCGACCCGGAACCGGAAGTCGCGGGTCAAAGGGAAAGCGTCCGCCCCCCCCACCGGAAATGACGTCACCCGTCGTCCGGCCCGCTGGTTCCAAATTTTGCGGAGTACAGAGTACAGGGAGAGCAGACAGTCTCCATGCTGCGGCCCTGTGGACGCGATAGGGGTCCCCCACGATCTGATGCCGCGCTCAGCAAGGAAGGGGTGGCTTCAGCTGCGGTAAGCACCGCCACTCTTTATCCTGGAACCCCCTGCTTCCCTAGGGATGTTTCTTTAAAAAGAAAGGCCACAGTCTCCCTGACTGCATCCGGCCTGGTTCCTCTGCACAGTGTCTCCCCACCGGAGGAAACACTAATAACTGAGGTCCGGCAGGGGAGGAGAGAATTTATGGGCTGGCGCAGTGTTTCCAGAGGAAGGGGAGGAGACTATCTCTCTCTATTGTGGCTGTCCTGAAATGACGAAAAGGGAAAATGATAAATGTTTTTTAAAAATGTTTACAAATAAATATGTAAAAAGTGTGACATGCATTTGTATTCAGCCCCCCTGAGTCAATACTTTGTAGAACTGCTTTTTGCTGCAATTACATCTGAAAGTCTTTTTGGGGATGTCTCTACCTGCTTTGCATAGCTAGAGAGTGACATTTATGCCCATTATTCTTTGCAAAATAGCTCAAGATCTGTCAGATTGTATGAACAGCAATTTTCAAATCTTGCTGCAAATTCTCAATTGGATTTAGGTCTGGACTTTGGGCCATTTTAACACATGAATATGCTTTGAGCTAAACCATTCCATTGTAGCTCTGGCTGTATATTTAGGGTCGTCGTCCTGCTGGAAAGTGAACCTCCACCCCAGTTTCAAGTCTTTTGCAGACTCTAACAGGTTTTCTTCTAAGATTGCCCTGTATTTGACTCCATCCATCTTCCCATCAACTCTGACCAGCTTCCTTGTCCCTGCTGATGAAAAAAACCCCACAACATGATACTGCCACCACCATGTTTTATAGTGGGGATGGTGTGTTCCGGGTGATGTGCAGTGTTAGTTTTCCGCCACACACACAGCATTTTGCTTTTAGGCCAAAAAGTTAAATTTTGGTCTCATCTGACCAGAGCACCTTCCACATGTTTGCTGTGTCCCTTACATGACTTCTCACAAACAGCAAACGGGACTTTTTATGGCTTTCTTTTAACAATGGCTTTCTTCTTACCACTCTTCCATAAAGGACAGATTTATGGAGTGCACGACTAATAGTTGTCCTGAGGACAGATTCTCCCACCTGAGCTGTGGATCTCTGCAGCTCCTCCAGCATTGCCATGGACCTCTTGGCTGCTTCTCCGATTAATGCTCTTCTTGCCCAGCCTGTCAGTTTAGATGGATGGCCATGTCTTGGTAGGTTTGCAGTTGTAACATACTCTTTCTATTTTCAGGCAATGGATTGAACAGTGCTCCTTGAGATGTTCAAAGTTTGGGACCTTTTTTAATGACCTACCCCTGCTTTAAACATCTCCACAACTTTATCCTTGACTTGTCTGGTGTGTTCCTTGGCCTTCATGATGCCGTTTGTTCACTAAGATTCTCTAACAAACCTCTGAGGGCTTCACAGTACAGCTGTATTTATACTGAGATTAAATTACATACAGGTAGACTCTATTTACTAATTAGGTGACTTCTGAAGGCAATTGGTTCCACTAGATTTTAGTTAGGGGTACCAGAGTAAAGGGGGCTGAATACAAATGCACGCCACACTTTTTAGATATTTATTTGTAAAAAAAAAAAAAAAAATCGAAAACCATTTATCATTTTCCTTCTACTTCACAATTATGTGCCACTTTGTGTTGGTCTATCATACAATCCCAATAAAATACATTTATGTTTTTGGTTGTAACATGACAAAATGTGGAAAATTTTAAGGGGTGTGAATACTTTTTCAAGGCACTGTATATTGTAAGATATTTTTTATGTTTTTTTTTAAGTTCGTATAGGTACATACAGTATGTATACATGTTTCATTATATATTTTGTATGGGGAGATTATTAACATTGATTGCCTAATTTATGTTAAGGTAGCATTGTTGCAGTTGCTCTGCACTTTGAGGTTTTTTTTTACATTAATTGGCGATTGAACACACCCCAGTGTTTGGCTGCACCACTTGTGTTTTTTTTTGTCTATTTTTTTGGTAAGCACGGAGTAATTGTTGGTTCTTTTTATATATAGGCATGGTTCACTGTTGTCACCGTCAGGAAGCACACTCTGAGAAATGCTATGAAACAATTCTTTGAGGGCACATACTGTACATGCAAAGGGGGTTATTTACTAAAGGAAAATCCACTGAAAATGCACTTGGAAGTAAAGTCGCTGTAGATCCGAGGGGGACATGCAAGGAAAATAAAAAACAACATTTTAGCTTGCACATGATTGGATGATAAAATAAGCAGAGCTTCCCCTCATTTCAGATCTACCTCAAGTGCCGCGTACACATGACCAGACTTTCCGTCAGAATAGACTCCGACGGTCTTTTCGACAGAGTTCCGACGGAGTTCCGCTGAAATGGACTTGCCTACACATGATCACACCAAAGTCCAATTGTTTAGAACGCGATGACGTACAACGGGACTAGAAAAAGGAAGTTCAATAGCCAGTAGCCAATAGCTGCGCTTGCGTCGTTTTTGGTCCATCGGAATAGCATACAGACGAGCGGTTTTCCCGATAGGAACCGATTCCATCGGAAAGATTTGAAACATGTTCTATTTCTAGGTCCGTTAGAAAGAAAAAGTCCGATGAAGCCCACACACGATCGGAATGTCCGACGGAATGATTCTGTCGGACCTTTTCTGCCGGAAAGTCCGGTCGTGTGTACGCGGCATTAGATTTAGAGTGACTGCACTTCCAAGTGCACTTTCAGTTTACCTTTCGTAAATAACCCCCAAAGTGTCTGCAAATAGGCTGTAGGAGAGCATTGCCACTGAAATGCAACAAAAAATTAAAAAAGGGTAAACAAGCATTATATTTAAAAAAGAAAAAAAAATTAAATTGCTTATGATGCAAGGTGCTTTATTAAGCCACTGTCAAGCAGTTAGGGTTTACATCTACTATGCAACTTCCTGAAGGAATTACAGTCTGATTACAGTCCAGTGTGTGTAGGAAAATGAAACTTGCCATTATACTCATTTTAAACACATTTAGCCCTTTAAATTTTACCTATATCAACATCATATCTGTGAACATTAATAAAATCCCTTTTACAGAAAACCAATTTATAATGTAATATTATAATGTGTCATATGTTCTTTCAGTAAATGAAAGGAAGAAGTAAACCCTTTTAATCATGTTACAATGTTTGACCCCCACTAAGATCCCCCCTTCAGCCTGTTTTTGATTGAGTCAAATATACTAAAGGACAGGCTGGAGAATTTCGAGTTTGTCAGAAGTTCTCAACTGTATTCACCCCCACTTCCCCGCCAAAGGATTTCTGCCAGGTCTGTCCCAGAGTGGGTTAAATCATTTGATATGTGATAGTCTGGGAAAAGTGTGGGAGTTTTCCACCTTTTCAATTAAAAGTGGAAAACGTCTTTGTTTCCATCAGTCCCTTTTTTCTGTAAAAAAAAACAACTTTCTAATTGTATAAGGCAATGCTTTTGGCCAAAATCACCCAGCATGGCTCAAGGTAAATCTGCTGATAATACAACAGTCTATGGCACATGCCTCTTGGATGTCAGACTTTTGGAATGGCTGGATGTCATGCCCACCACATGCATACTGTGGTTCTATGAACACATCTGTTCTCTTTTGTGTAATCTGGACATTGCAATTAGATGTCAAATATCAGGAACATCTCCCAGACTAGGTGAAAAATTTGAAGGCAATTCCAACTTTTGTAAATTTTTCATAAATATACCCACATTAATTAAAAAAATGCATTTATTATATTTTTGCATTGTAGCCTGCAGAGCATTGCAGTGATCAGTTAATTGCTGGTGCAATGCACAGGGTCTTGCAGACTCTTCCTCCAGCCCAGAGTCCTGCAGCCTTCAGTTATTGGGCTATAGTAAAGAATGGGCTATAGATGATGTGGCTATGCGGACAGCCATGCCAAATAAACTGAACGTAAGATATTACAGGGAAAACACACCCGCTATTCAGGTAAGTAAGGGTGAAGGGGGGTAGATTGAGGGTGAGGGTTGGGGAATGTTTAATAGAGAAATTCAGATTTAAGCAAAAAAAAATAAATTGTACTTACCTAAGTGGATGAGTATATCCACCGATATGCATATCCACTGCTGCATTTGTCCCCTGTCAGTTCTAAGACTGAGAACTGAGCGATCAAATACTGCTGATTGCTCAGCTCTCAGTGTTCAGGCTGCAGAGCGCTGGAGACTGTCAGTCCCCAGCTCTCTGCTCTTCCCTCCAGCACTCAGTGGAGTGCTGGGCTGTGTAGGGGGCAGGAGCAGCTGGGTCAGGATCTCAGCGACTCACTGAGAAGCTGATCCAGGTGCCGGTCTAGGCATCTGGGTGGATGCCAACCACGTGGTCAGAATCTTTTCATAGCCAGGACCAGCTCTTTGACAGGTCACAGGAGTGCAGAATGAACTGCTCTCCTGTGATCCGTAGGAGAAGTACAGCTAATAAAGCTTTCGCTATACTTCTCCTTTGAAGTGGACCTTCAGTCATTTTTTCAACTTTCCATCTATTAAATCTTCTGCCCTTGTTGTTTTAACTTTGGATAGTAAAACATTTTTTTTCTGCCAGTAAATACCTTATACAGCCCACTTCCTGTTTCTTGCCTGGTCATTAGCCTAGGCTTATGACATCATGCACAGCTCTCTCTCTCAATCTTGTGAGAGTTTGCCAGCAAAAGAAGGGGGATGAATCATAAGAGGGCCAATCAGAGCTACAGGGCTGCAGAGCTGGAGGTGTACCTCTGTGTAAATCCAGGAAGTGAACAGGCAGCAACTTCAGCTGCCCACAGTTAAAATGGATGCAGCCAGACTCAGTGGAGGGAGATTTCTGCAGCATATTTGACAAGTACAGAATCACAGTATATATATAAAATAATGTGCAAAGTGGTTGGAGGGAAGCTTCAGAATGGCAAGGATGTTTGTTTTTATTACAAATTATCTGAGCAGACTGCAGTTTCTCTTTAATGTTACATTTTAAATATGGATATAACATGAATAGTTTGGATGTAACATGAAACTTAGTTTAAAGATAGAGTATTTAGTTCCATATAAGTCAGGATGCCATACATTTAGATGAAAGGGTGTTTCAAAACTTAGCCAAAAGTGGAACTTCCGCTCACTTGTCTCCTGCCCCCCCCCCGCCAGTGCCACATTTGGCAATCTTCTGGGTGGAGAAGCCGATAGCGATTGGCTCCCTCCTCCTCCCTCGTCCTTCCCAAGCTGATGGACCAGTAGGAGATCGCAGCGGTGTCTTGCGCATGCGCAGTAGGGACCCCGCGTGAAACCGTAATGCTAATTACTATCGGGTTCCCCTACCGGCAATGGCAGCAACAGCACCCGACAGCTGTTGGAAACATCAGCTGCGGTGCCGACATCGCTGGACTCCAGGACAGGTAAGTGTCCTATTATTAAAAGTCAGCAGCTGCAGTATATGTATTCATTTTTGCAGGGGTGGGCAGACCTCCGCTTTAAATGCCCACAAATACTGTGTATTTTTTAAAATCTAATATCATACTATTACACAAAGAAACAACTATCAGATAGCTGCAGAAGAATACTATAAATAAAATATTTGTTTGTTGTCATAGGCTTTTTTCATGTATAATTCCAGCCATCTAACAACAGCAACATAAAATCTCTAAACCGCCTGCTCTTTACAGCTCTACACTAGTACCTGCTGTCTGGCTTTCTGAGGAGCTGATGTGAAATCAGAAAAGCGGAGACCTTTTCCATAAGAGATTATTAGCCTGCAGATCAGCGAGAGAATGCCTTAGAAACAAAACCTTTCACTAATCATATATTTAAAGGGTTTACAGGCTTCCAGCCATTTGCAGTGTATTCCCTTTCAAGAGCACAACAGACTCAGGAATGACTTTTGAAACATTTTTTAAAATACATTTTCTTGAACTTTTCTGAAGGATAATCAATAAGGTTGAGAGCATCTTCTTTTTGATTTATATCCAATGATTAATTGCCTTTGGCGGTAATTTGAAGCTGGATCAAAGATTTTATAAATCTACTGAGTGCTAACAAAATAATATATGCTATCCAGGCTAAGGTTGTCTATAAGACACTTTAGAGAGGCGTACTGTATGCTATGCGTCAGTCTAAGTGCAAAGCCCAAAATGCAGGAATCAGCATTACCAATCAAAATTCTGCGTTTACCTGATTTCTGTAAAACGCTTGGCCGTTCTGAGTTTGAGACATAAAACCTTTAAAATATACCCAGAGCCAAAACTTCTTTTTTTACATTTTGAATTGTAGGGAATAGTTGAAACCCCTGTGATCTGGTTTCATTCAAAGGATTTCCCCTTCACTTCCTGTCCTGTAGACATATCTGGAGATGGAAGGGAATCTTTCAAAGTGAGGTGTTAGCTGTCACCAGAACATGTAAAATGACGCCCGAGTGGGAGCCCTATTGTTCTGGATGGACGGCATATGACGTTCCCCCAGAACATGCCTCGCGTGGGCACCACAGGCCACGCTTCAGCATGATCTGTCACCTGCTGTGTCCACTGGACAGAGTGGATGATAGATCGCTGTGACCAATGTGCCTATACCATGTATCCCTGCCAGTACCATGTGGTCTCTGGGACCAATCACAGCAGATCACATGACAATTGTAAACAATGAATGGCTTTGATTTATGCCATTGTGTACTATTGTGTTGATTTCTGTGATTAGTCACAGTGATCATATGGCACAGACAGGGCCAATCACAGGCCATCTGTACCATGTGATTAGCTGTGGCCAATCAAAGATAATCTCAATAATACACACTGAATAAATCTATTTCATTCAGCAAAAAAGCTTGCTGATAACAGTGAAAAGAAAGTGTGTAAAAAAAAAAAAACATGATCACCTCATCAGAGTAGTACAGTGTTATTATGGTAACACTGTATTGTTCTGGTCACAGTGTGTAAAAAAAAAAAAAAAGTAAAATGAAAAAGAAAAAAAAATATTTAAAACATTGAAAAAACATACAGTATTACAAATTATTATTCACTTTTTTATTTTTTTTACATACTGCCACCAGCCACACCGGTTCTATGATGACGCTGTACTGCACTGGTGACAGTATGTAAAAAAAAAAAAATGTTTAAATGTGAATGAAAACAATTTTTGAAAACATTTTTACAACTTCAAAAAACGTGTCATGCTTCTTAATACCATGAAACGTCTACTTATCAAAAAGGGGTCATTTGGGGGATATTTGTACTTTTCTGGCATTATCGTGCCTCAAGAAATGAGAGTACATAGGGACTGATCATTTTTATTGTATATATTTTTTTTTGGGGGGGGGAGGGGGGAATTGATCACACACTCACGCATACATACTGTACAGTATATATCATACTATTTGTGGTCTCTATAACCTTCCTACAGACTAAAATATATACAATGATTTGGGTTATTTTCACCAAAGAAATGTAGCAGAATACATTTTGGCCTAAACTTATGAAGAAAGATTCTTTGCAAAATGTTATAACAGAAAAAAACATTTTTCTTTCTTAATGTTCAACTTTTTTTCGTTTATTTAGCAAAAAAATAAAAAAACCCAGTGGTGATTAAATACCACCAAAAGAAAGCTCTATTTGTGTGCCAAAAATTATAAACATTTCATTGGCCACAGTGTTGCATGACCGCGCAATTGTTATTCAAAGTATGACAATGATGAAAGCTGAATATTCAAGTGGTTAAAGTGGACTTTCAATCAAAAGTAAAAGAGCTGTTAATCCTCCCTATCTCATTACCACCCCTCGACCCTGAGTATTTTTTTTTATGTGGAACGGGTAGATTTTTGACAGGTACTCGCTCCCACTTCCTCAATTCTTCTTTAGGCAAGAATGACGTCACTCATCCCACCTCCTCATAGCACAGAACCCAGGAGCCTGCAGGACTAATCTCACTGTGATGTGTCGCATATGCAGTGAGGAGCTGGCTGTGATTCCGCAGTAGTTGGTGGCACTGGAGACCCACGGTGATGAGAGGAACCAGCTATGGGAAGACACCACTGGACTCCCGGGACTAGCAAGTACCTGGCTTCTGTAGCTACTGTCTTTTAATTTAAGAAAATGGTGAAATTATACTTTAACACTCCAGCAGAAATACACAGAAGGTTATATTTTAACAAGACACTGTTTTACACTAGCTTTCCTTGATTTAAAAATGAATCTACAAGTAATAGTATCAAACAGTATAGAGAGCCCGCTAATATCAATGATTTTTGTTTTCTGGTAATGTAAGCAGAGGTTAGTTGCGTGCAATGTCACTGGTCATGTGGATGCCGACCGAGTGTGATGAACTGTAACAAGACTAGTATTAGATATTTCTAAGCTCCTTCTACAATAACATGGCAGAGGGCTGTGAGTATATAAAGGAAAGAAAGGGTATAGGTCCGCATTAAAGTGAAACCTCAGACAACTTTTTTTTTTTTTTTAAATAGAGTCAAGAAAGCTCCTTCAGGGATTTATTGTTTCTGGCCACTACTGGAGACATTTCCTATCCCGCTGACAATGTCAATGTATAGAAAGTGAGTGGAAACATTCATTTTCTCTAAAACGTGTTTTTATTTCTGTTGTGTTTGTGATCAAGCGAGCTGCCCTCCATCTGTTTCTGTGACAACCCGGCAGGAAGGGAGAGGAAAGTTTCTTAACAGGGCAACAAAAAGCAATACAAATTTAGCAGATTCTAAACTTCCCACTTTCGGACAATTAAAATTAAATTTTGGCAGGTGTTGCACTTATAATATCAACTTCAATATACAGTACACCTGCATAAACCTAGTGCTGATTCTAATAAAAATGGTTCTTTTTTTAATATTTTCTTCATTATTGTTAGATTAACTGATTTCATTTTGAAATCTCATGAGAGCGATGGAGAGATTTCCAAACTATTCAGCCATCCATCTATTCCAAGCTTGTATTTGGCTGGTCACGCCTGTCTGAATTCCTGCTCAAAAAAAGACCTCAGAGGTACTATCAGTCTCTATGCTTATCAGAGAACTTTGTCTGGGAAAGCTCACAGTGAAGTATCAACTTCTGCGAATCAAATATCGTGAGCATGATTTGGGACCTGGAGCAAAGCAAAAATAATAGGATTTTGATACTTGGAGGTCATTAATTAATAGACAAATGGTTTAGAATGCCACATGCAGGGGGATTTGGACACTGGAAACAAGAAAAATAGTCTGGTATAACCTCTCTCACTCACAGCATGCCTGTGGCATCTGTGCCCATAAAGAGAGCCAAGAAACATATTTTTCACCAAGTACAAATCATAGCCAATTGGGACGTACAAAAGCAGTTCAACTGAGGGGTGGACAAAAGCAACAAAACACTAACAAGCTCAAATAACAGAACAAGGAAACTGGGGGCTAAATGCAGCTCAGAGATGACTGAAGTGGATTCCCAAAGCTAGTATTAGATGAGGCCTGAAGATCCATCTGGTATAACGTAGAAAATGTGTGAACAGAACCCCAAATCTGTTATAAAATTGTCCAATGCTGAAAAGCCCAAGAGGTACCCATAGATCTAGAGTGAGCTTTAACAGAAAGGGGTGGAACCTGAAGCTTAGGTCCATAAGTTTGAACAACGGTCTGTCTGAACTAACCAAAAATGGTCAGACAAAAAGCTGATTTTCCTTTCTGGTGACTATCAGGGGTGACAAAAAGAGAGTCAGTCTTCGAATGGAAACTGTGACTGCAAGGTAAACTCAAACAGTTAAAAAAGCAATGTACAAACAAAGTGGAGAAATTTCTTTCTGATGTGCCGCAGCTGGATAGAGAGACAGGAGAACATTGTCCTGATCGAGATGAAAGACAAAAACTGCCTTAGCAAGGAAGGAGGCTCTTTGCGTAAGACCAGAAATAATTCTTTATAAGACAAAGTTGCTCAGACACATACCTCACAGATGTGATGGCAACAGGGAAAGCAACCTTATGAGTAAAAGGTTGCCTGGTGTCAGGGCCTGGACTTGAACCTGGGACGTCTGCTGTGTCTGGCAATGACTCGTCTTGCTTAGCTACCTGAGATGCTGGACAGCACCTTGTCTGATCCATTGGACAACCCTGCCTTGTGCCTTGACTTCTATTGAACTGTGAACTTTTTTGCTCCTCCCATGAACTTTCTCATTTAAGTCATGTCTTTTCACTTCCTGTTTGCCAGATTATTGTACTCTCTTCAGCGAGAATCTCACTCTTGTCTTTCCTGCTGTTGTCCATATTTTGCTACCACTCGTTATTGCCCCTTGGCTTGTTCCTCAACTACGCTACTGCCTGAACCCAACCTGAAACTACTCGTTCTTGGCCTTTGGCATGTTTACTGACTACACTTCTGTTTGATCCTTACCTGCTTATCCGCTACTGGACATTGGCTTGCTCACCTCCTGGTGGGGTGATCCTAAGGACTGCGATCACGAACGCACAGCAAAATCCATCTCCGCCATCAGGAGCTCTGGTGAACACTGGTTAGTACTTAGACTCTGTACCTCAGATGAACCCATGTCATCCACCAAGGTGATTGCCTGTGTACCTATCCTGCTGGTTGGTGGTAGTCCCAGTACTGCTATGGCAACTGATCTTTGAGCCTGACCCCTGATTGATCCTGCCATCAGCTGTCTCTCCCATCTTCTCTGTGTCCCCACTGCAGTCCCTAGATTAAGTAGACCAGCTGATGTCCCCCACAGACTTGCCGATTTTCAGTTCCTTCTAAGCTCTTTATTTCCTCCTTTTTCTTATGTTTGCAGCCCACATGACTATAGAGTCACACATGTGGCTGTATACCTGTAAAATAAAAAAGCTTTGGATGAAGGCTGAAAAGTTTTAGTGGGTAGTATTGGGGGCATTAGTGGTAGGTTGACTAAAACACCTAAACCCATGGTAAGTATAGAAACAAGTCCTATTTTCAACCTCAGAACACTCAAAAAGGAGTATGCATCCGGACAAAACTATGAGGCATGTTCACTAATGCCAGGAGTCTGGTGGACAAGATGGGAGAACTAGAGCTGCTACTGTATGAGGAGAAATTTGATTTCATGGGAATTTCAGAGACCTGGTTCAATAGCTCTCATGATTGGCTGGCAACCATTCAAGGGTATTCAATATATTGCAGGAACAGGGAGGTTAAAAAAGGGTGAGGGGTATGCCTGTATATCAAAAATGATATACAGGTGAATGAGGGGGATGATATCACTAATGGAGCAAGGGAAGAGGTAGAATCCTTATGGGTAGCGTTACAAAGGGAGGAAACCAAGGAGAAAGTAATACTGGGAGTATGCCTTAGGCCCCCTAACATGAGGGAGGAGGGTGAGATGGACCTCCTATCACAGTTTGGATTGGCGGCAAGGGTGGAAAGTGTCATTATAATGGGAACCACACATTCATCTAAGGTTTGCCATTTCCTAAGAAAGACCATTGCGCAGGCAGTTTGATATGTAATCCCTATATAATAAGGGTAAAAAATTCACTCACACTTTTCAGCAGAATAAATCGCATACGGTAAGGTCAGTTGCATACAGCTAACAGCTGGGATCTCCTCACACGCCAACAGTGTACACACAGCACTGCTCATCACTGGCTCCTCCCGACCGGTTTCATCACTAGACATGTGACTTTTTTAAAAAAGTCACATGTCTAGTGATGAAACCGGTCGGGAGGAGCCAGTGACGAGCAGTGCTGTGTGTACACTGTTGAAGTCACATGTCTAGTGATGAAACCAGTCAGGAGGAGCCAGTGACGAGTAGTGCTGTGTGTACACTGTTAGCGTGTGAGGAGATCCCAGCTCTTAGCTGTATGCAACTGACCTTACCATATGCGATTTATTCTGCTGAAAAGTGTGAGTGAATTTTTTACCCTTATTAGATAGGGATTACATATCACACTACCTGCGCAATGGTCTTTCTTTTTTGTTGTTTCACACTGCGGAAGTTCTTTGAAAGCCAGAAGCCAGCCCATGCTAATGAGCAGCTGAATATATGAGCAAGCCAGCTATCACTGGGGATTACTCATTGAAACCTGTCTATATTCATCAAATCACCAAAGACGTTATATTTTTTCACAGCAGTATGCTGTCCTTTTGAGATACCTGTGCACTGTGGTTCATCACATTAATATATCTTATCTTTATTTTCTCTTTTTAATTGTGTTCAATAATTTATTATTACATTGATATTTAGTTATAGGATTTTGTTATGGTGAATGTTATGTTATTTATAATAGGTTCTATTTGATTATTTTACACATGATTCACTGATTAATCATTACGAGCTCACACCGTGTTATATTGGGAGGTTAATATTAGCGCATTATACATTTTGAATATATACAACACTTTTTGTGTGATATCAGTTCACATACACAATAATTGCAGCTATATTATTTGGTCACCTTCTAGTATTTGTCACTTATTTATTTATTTACTAGTTCATATCAGCGCTTTAGTACACTTTTTACAATGTAACAACTATGTAACTATGAAGATGCTGTTTGAACAAAATGACAGCTAGCGTCAATCATCTTTGACTCTGCCTACACCATATTAATGCACAAAAAATATACATTTGGTGAATAATAAAGATTTATCGAGAGCAGTAAAACAGTAATTTGTAATCCAATTTGAATTGCTCTTCTGAAACTTGTTTTTTTTAGTCATGTGACTGGCACAGCACCAATCAGGGCTGGCCAGATACAGACTCATACTGTGGAGAGCATACATAAGCAGATTAATAGAAGTCCCTCCCAAAGATCTTTCTGTGCAGATGCCAAAGTACAGGGAAGGATCATGTGACAACACAACAGCAATGTAGGAATAAGGTACTTTGAAGATTAAAAAAAAATCCAGTGGCGTGATATATATGAATTGTGTGAATGAATTATGGCAATTAACACTTCTCTGTTTAGTATCAGTTTAAATACTGGTGCATGCTCAACAGAAATGCTCAATGTAATGGTTGTGTGCATTGGGCACATGAAAAGCTTTATGTGGTAGCCATTTTGTTCCAGTCCCAGGTCACCCAAGCCATTTTGTCAGAGGTGAGACATAGCTGCAGTGACCTACCCCCTCCCTCCTCCTTCCGTTTATACAAACAACAACCTCTTAGCTGCAACCCAGACACACCCTATTAGTACCTTGATAGCACTAGCAGAATCTAACCCGAATATACCTCTTTCTCATAAAACTGTCAGATTTACAAGCCCGAGTAACTAGAGTTTTAAAAGATATCCTGCCTGATCTCAGGCATATCAATTGTTTAACATATTAAAGGCATATCAGTCGTAAATATTTTGTCTGGTGGAATGGCCAATACACATTCCTGATTGACTGGTTTGCTGCAAAGACTCAAAAAATTCCAATGTATTTCATAACTCATGAACTAATAACAGCACAGCCAGAATAAGGATATCTTTACTTCCCTTGGTTAATTTGTAGCATTTTGAGCCCCAGTATGGCTACCCTAGGAGTACCGGGAGCAAAACCGGCCCAATTAGTCTCCTAGGTGAACTGGGCATCCAAAACTGGTCATGTCTATATTCTTTCCAAATGTAACTTAATGCTAGACAAAAATATGCAAGTTAGCAGATTGAACCTTGTAGGTATTTAAAGATATTAATAGCTTTAGAAAACTGGATCTGGGACCTGGACATAAACACAGAGACATCCTAGCAGCCACACCTTAGACCCGGTAATTGGTCAGATCATTTCTGTCAATGCCCCCCTCACCGATAAGAAATGGAGACTGCCCCTGAAGTCAGCTCTCATTTAACATCAAACCAAGGAACACCCATCGAGTCTTACAGGAGCCAATGTACCATCTTGCTTGAAGGACTGGGCTCTGCTGAACTAAGATTTTCTAGTATTTAAATTTTTCACTTTTTTTGTTTTAATTTGTATTGTTGTCTCTTTGTTTCTTTGTAATACCTTTCTGTGGTGACAGTGCATAATACAAATGTTTATTAAAAAATCATAGGTTGCTATTCTTGTAAAAGTTTACTGCTTCTCAATAAAAGTAGTTTGTGGTGGCTAGGGATGAGCCGAACACCCCCCTGTTCGGTTCGCAGCAGAACATGCGAACAGGAAAAAAGTTTGTTTGAACACGCGAACACCGTTAAAGTCTATGGAACACGAACATGAATAATAAAAAGTGCTAATTTTAAAGGCTTATATGCAAGTTATTGTCATAAAAAGTGTTTGGGGACCTGGGTCCTGCCCCAGGGGACATGGATCAATGCAAAAAAAAGTTTTAAAAATGGCCGTTTTTTCAGGAGCAGTGATTTTAATAATGCTTAAAGTCAAACAATAAAAGTGTAATAACCCTTTAAATTTCATAGTTGGGGGTGTCTATAGTATGCCTGTAAAGGGGCGCATGTTTCCCATGTTTAGAACAGTCTGACAGCAACATGACATTTCAAAGGAAAAAAGTCATTTAAAACTGCTATTGCATTGCTGGTCCGACAATACACATAAAAGTTCATTGATAAAAACGGCATGGGAATTCCCCACAGGGGAACCCAAAACCAAAATAAAAAAAAAAAAGAGGTGGGGGTCCCCCTAAATTCCATACCAGGCCCCTCAGGTCTGGTATGGATATTAAGGTGAACCCCGGCCAAAATAAAAAAAAAAAAAAAAATGACGTGGGGGTCCCCCTAAATTCCATACCAGACCCTTCAGGTCTGGTATGGATTTTAAGGGGAACCCCGCGCCAAAATTAAAAAAAAAAAACGGCGTGGGGTCCCCCCAAAAATCCATACCAGACCCTTATCCGAGCATGCAACCTGGCAGGCCGCAGGAAAAGAGGGGGGGATGAGAGAGCGCCCCCCCGAACCGTACCAGGCCACATGCCCTCAACATTGGGAGGGTGCTTTGGGGTAGCCCCCCAAAACACCTTGTCCCCATGTTGATGAGGACAAGGGCCTCATCCCCACAACCCTGGCTGGTGGTTGTGGGGGTCTGCGGGTGGGGGGCTTATCGGAATCTGGAAGCCCCCTTTAACAAGGGGACCCCCAGATCCCACCCCCCCGTGTGAAATGGTAAGGGGGTACAAAAGTACCCCTACCATTTCACTAAAAAACTGTCAAAAATGTTAAAAATGACAAGAGACAGTTTTTGACAATTCCTTTATTTAAATGCTTCTTCTTTCTTCTATCTTCCTTCATCTTCTTCTTCTGGTTCTTCTGGCTCTTCTGGTTCTTCCTCCGGTGTTCTTGTGCAGCATCTCCTCCGCGGCATCTTCTATCTTTTCCTCGGGCCGCTCCGCACCCATGGCATGGGGGAGGCTCCCGCTCTTCTCTTCATCTTCTTCTTCTTCATCTTCTTCTCCAGGCCGCTCCGCATCCATGCTGGCATGGAGGGAGGCTCCCGCTGTGTGACGCATCTCCTCTTATGACGGTTCTTAAATAACGGGGGCGGGGCCACCCGGTGACCCCGCCCCCCTCTGATGCATGGTGACTTGACGGGACTTCCCTGTGACGTCACGGGGAATGCCACAGGGAAGTCCCGTCATGTCCCGTGCGTCAGAGGGGGGCGGGGTCACCGGGTGGTCCTGCCCCCCGTTATTTAAGAACCGTCAGAAGAGGAGACGCGTCACACAGCGGGAGCCTCCCTCCATGCCAGCATGGATGTGGAGTGGCCCGGAGAAGAAGATGAAGAAGAGAAGAAGAGAAGAAGATGAAGAAGAGAAGAAGAAGATGAAGAAGAGAAGAAGAAGATGAAGAGAAGAGCAGGAGCCTCCCCCCATGCCATGGGTGCAGAGCGGCCCGAGGAGAAGAAGACGCCGCGGAGGAGATGCTGGACGAGAACACCAGAGGAAGAACCAGAAGAACCAGAAGAAGAAGATGAAGGAAGATAGAAGAAAGAAGAAGCATTTAAATAAAGGAATTGTCAAAAACTGTCTGTCATTTTTAACATTTTTGACAGTTTTTTTGTGAAATGGTAGGGGTACTTTTGTACCCCCTTACCATTTCACACGGGGGGGGCCGGGATCTGGGGGTCCCCTTGTTAAAGGGGGCTTCCAGATTCCGATAAGCCCCCCCGCAGACCCCCACAACCACTGGCCAGGGTTGTGGGGATGAGGCCCTTGTCCTCATCAACATGGGGACAAGGTGTTTTGGGGGGCTACCCCAAAGCACCCTCCCAATGTTGAGGGCATGTGGCCTGGTACGGTTCAGGAGGGGGGGGCGCTCTCTCGTCCCCCCCTCTTTTCCTGCTGCCTGCCAGGTTGCGTGCTCAATAAGGGTCTGGTATGGATTTTTGGGGGGACCCCACGCCGTTTTTTTTTTTTTTATTTTGGTGCGGGGTTCCTCTTAAAATCCATACCAGACCTGAAGGGTCTGGTATGGAATTTAGAGGGACCCCCATGTCATTTTTTTTTTTAATTTTGGTTTGGGGTTCCCCTGTGGGGAATTCCCATGCCGTTTTTATCAATGAACTTTTATGTGTATTGTCGGACCGGCAATGCAATAGCCGCGAGTAGTTTTAAATTACTTTTTTTCCTTTGAAATGTCATTTTGCTGTCAGACTGTTCTAAACATGGGAAACATGCGCCCCTTTACAGGCATACTATAGACACCCCCCAGCTATGAAATTTAAAGGGATATTACACTTTTATTGTTTCACTTTAAGCATTATTAAAATCACTGCTCCTGAAAAAACGGCCGTTTTTAAAACTTTTTTTTGCATTGATCCATGTCCCCTGGGGCAGGACCCAGGTCCCCAAACACTTTTTATGACAATAACTTGCATATAAGCCTTTAAAATTAGCACTTTTGATTTCTCCCATAGACTTTTAAAGGGTGTACCGCGGCATTCGAATTTGCTGCGAACACCCCAAATTATTCGCTGTTCGGCGAATTTGCGAACAGCCGATGTTCGAGTCGAACATGAGTTCGACTCGAACTCGAAGCTCATCCCTAGTGGTGGCAGTTTAAAGAGTTGATTGCTTAGTAACTGAACCCAATGACAATTGCTCTAAAACCCCATACACACTATCAAATTTTCTGCTGATTTTTTCTTTCAGATTTACCAAAACCATATAATATGAGGTCAAACCTTAGGCGTTTCAATTTGTATGCAATCAGGCAGGCCCTTGCACTACATGGTTTTGGTAAATCTGAAGACAAAAATCAGCAGAAAATCTGATAGTGTGTATGGGGCTTTAGTCTGTTGGCACTTAAATTTTAGTCCCCCAAGCGGGAAAATCTTTGTGCAGACTGAGGCTGAGGGTGCCATATCAGTGACAGTATAGTGTGAGGTTGATAAGTTGGTGAAAAGGCAGTGATCTGACCCACATTTGTCACAGTGAATGCTTTTTTAAAGGCAGGACACTAAATCAACAGTGGAAATGGCCAACTTTTTAATAAAGGCCTCCTGAAATGGATATTGCTCTGTAATCGGTCCAAAATGTTTTGGAGTAAAGTATATAATAGTTTATGAGAAGTTTTCCAGTCTCTGTATAGAATGCCTTTGTGTAAGGTGCATACTGGAAAGGCCTTTATAGTCTAGTCTATAGACTAGTAACAGTTCCAGTAGAAGCTACAGGCTGCTATTCAAATTTTCTTGTGTAAGCTATCACAAAATTTTTCATATCCTTTTAAATAATAATTTAGTCACAATTTGCAACAATCCCATATCTAGAGTAGTTAAAAAAATTCCAGTTCAAATAGCGAGCTCTACTCTGGCCACAATCCCATCTCTCACCCACCTCATTGATACCTATCACCAGGATACTGGGAGGTATGCATTCATAAAATTAATGACTAGTGGCAAAGTATAGTAAATGGAAATATTACCTAAAATCCCCTCTGTTATTGATTATTCTTTCCATGGGGCAATAAGGTGCTCCAGTTTCCAGAGCAACAATCTCTATTTGCTTGGAGATGCTTCCATAGGAAGTATTCACTTGGCATTCCCAAATACCCGAAGCATCTACATCAACGCTGGACAAAATTAGATCACTGCAAAAAAATATATATATATGAATAAATATCAGGATTCAAATGTTGCATAAATTACTGTATGATACAGATTCTAGCAATTATTAAAAATGACTAAATGATAACATTTATATTGGGCTCTGTGTAGTCCCCATGACCTGTACTAATTTTGTTACCCTCGGGTAAAGTACTTGTGGATGTTATGCATAATCTTTTTCTACTATAGTAATAAATCTCTTTTTGTATGTTTATGCTAAATTTTAAATAAACACCTCTTAAAAAAAATAACAAATACGCTATTACAGATCAGTGACTTATTCTTACCATTCAGACTGGGTTCAGATCCACATACCCAATGCTTTCTTTAACTTTTTGAATTTATGACCCCCAGAAACAAATACCAGCAGGTTAACAGGGCATGTATCTCATTCAATCAAAATATAATGCATTTTCATTTTCCATACATTTTAAGTTTTCCTTGTAATGTATATCTTAAATGAACTTCTGATGTGGCTTTCACCTTTGACATGCTTGCTCTTCTGTATTTGTTTTATTACATGTAGATTCGCCCCTAAAAATGACTTCTTGAAGCCCAACTCCAGTTATGAGATAAAAATAAAATATCCTTTGTGCAGCATTAGATTAAAAAAAAAATATTTTCACTGCAATAGTCACCTCCTCTCTCTAGCACTGTGTCGGGCAGAAGCCCCCCTAAGTCCTGCTGCAGTCACTGCACTAAGCAACATTTAAAGGGTCACTCCACTTTAGTGAAAAGTTAATTGCTAAACAAACTATATTGTAATTTAATGTTATTAAACGTTACCTTTCCTTTTCAATCTGAACCTGCTGTAATTTTCTGTAAAAATCAGTATTCAATACTTTACTAGAAATGTTATGTCCTGTTTGTGTGAGTGGAACACTGATTCTCCCAGAAGTCTGCACTAAGATACAATTCAATTTTTTGGCATCCTCTGCAACAGAAATTATATTTTTTAGTAAGATACCCCCCAGCAGGATTAACCTACCTCTAAAGGGACACTGCAATTTTCCTAATTAGAATGTTGAAAATGTTTTAGCTGATTATATTGACACAGACGCTCTGATTTAGGAATCAGTATTCCAAGGACATAGTTGAACATACAGCTTTTTCTTAGGAACAGAGAGAGGTAGGACGCTGCTACAACGTTTATTAACCACTTGCCGACCAGCCGCCATAGTTATATGGCGGCAGGTCGGCTCTATTGTGCAAATCGCCGTAGGTGTATGTTGCTTCATGCAATAGATACAGTGGGTGTGCACATGTGCCCGCAGTGCCGGAGCCAATGCACGTGGCCGGCATCCGCGATGTCCTCCGGCCACCAGCGATCGCTCCACAGAGAGCCAGAATGGGGATCTGTCAATGTAAACAAACAGTACACCGTCCTCTTGGGGGAGTACAGCATGATCGTCTCTTCCCAGTGATTAGCAACAGCAATGTCTCTGTACTCCCTGTCAGTCCTCTCCCCCCCAGTTAGAAACACCTCCCAGGGAACACATTTAACCCCTTGATCGCCCCCTAGTGTTAACCCCTTCCCTGCCAGTGTCATTTATACAGTAATCAGTGCATTTTTATAGCATTGATCACTGTATAAATGTCACTGGTCCCAAAAAAAATGTCAAAAGTGTCCGATCTGTCAGCCGCAATGTCACAGTCCCGCAAAAAATTGCTGATCACCGCCATTACTAGTAAAAAAAATAACCAATCAATATACGCTTATTGCAATTTTCTTTACCAAAAATATGTAGAAGAATACATATTGGCCTAAACTGATGAAGAAATAAATTTTTTTACATTTTTTGGGGGATATTATTGCAAGAAGTAAAAAATAGTTTTGTTTTTTTTTTTCAAAATTGTCAGTCTTTTTTTGTTTTTTAGTTCAAAAAGGTGATCAAATACCACCAAAAGAAAGCTCTATTTATGGGAAAAAAAAGAACATACATTTTGTTTGGGTACAACGTCTCACGACCGCACAATTGTCAGTTAAACCGACACAGTGCCATATCATAAAAAAATGGCCTGGTCATTAATAGGGTAAATCCGTCAGTGGCTGAAGTGGTTAAAATCCTTGCAAGGTACATTAATCACCCAGGGGAAAATGTTTTTTAGGCAACAAAAATGAAGTAACTCTAAGCCATTTCCAGTGAGTCCAGGGCATCCCGGGCACATGCCCTAGAAATGTATTGTTACGCATCTCTAGGGTCACAGTACTAATGCGCAAATTAGCTTTAACATTACAAGGACACTGCTCTGTGCAGAAGTAAAGAACACCAACCACTAGGAGGAAAAACACTGCTCACCATGTTACTGAAAACAAGATGCCTGGAAGAAAACTATATTTATTTAAAAGTAATATGCAGGTGTTAGGGGGTGCAAGGGGGACAAACAACAGGATAGGGAGCTTTGACCCAAACCTAAAGTTGGCTTTAAACAACTATTGAGATAAGAGGTCAACCACACCAGAAGAATGTTTTTTTCAATTAGTTGATTAAACGGAAAAGTATCATTTATTGTCAGGTCAGTGCAAAAATGGTATAGCTGTTAATTGCTTCTTATCTGCATTGTGGTAAATGTACAGTGCCTTGCAAAAGTATTCACCCCCTTTGGCATTTTTCATGTCTTGTTGCCTCACAACCTGGAATTAACATGGATTGTTTGAGGATTTATCGTTTAATTTACAGAACGTGCCCACAACTTTGAAGATTTTTTTTTTTTTATTGTGAAGCAAACAAATATGCACATTGACTTTTTCTGTTATTTTGTCCTAACTATTTACCCCCCAAAAGTAAATACTTACCTTTTGCGGCTATCACAGCTTCAAGTCACTTTGGATAAGTCTCTATGAGCTTGCCATATCTTACCATTGGGATTTTTGCCAATTCCTCCTTGTAAAACTGCTCCAGCTCTTTCAAGTTGGATGGTTTGCGCTTGTGAACATCAATCTTTAAGTCTGACGACACATTTTCTATTGGATTGAGGTCTGGGCTTTGACTAGGCCATTCCAACACATTTACATGTTTCTTCTTAAACCTCTCAAGTGTTGCTTTAGCAGTGTATTTGGGGTCATTGTCCTGCTGGAAAGTGAACCTCCGTCCTAGCCTCAAATCACACACAGAGTGGTACAGGTTTTGCTCAAGAATATCCCTGTATTTAGCAACATCCATCTTTCCCTCAACTCTGACCAGTTTCCCAGTCCCGACTGCTGAAAAACATCCCCACAGCATGACGCTGCCACCACCATGTTTCACTGTGGGGATGGTGTTCTTTGGGTGATGTGATGTGTTGGGTTTGCGCCAGACATAGCGTTTTCCTAGATGGCCAAAAAGTTAAATTTTAGTCTCATCAGACCAGAGCACCTTCTCTCCATATATTTTGGGAGTCTCCCACATGTCTTTTCACAAACTCAAAACGTGCCATTTTGTTTTTTGCTGAAAGTAATGGCTTTCGTCTGGCCACTCTGCCATAAAGCCCAACTCTATGGAACATGCGGCTTATTGTCGTCCTATGTACAGATACTCCAATCTCTGCTGTGGAACTCTGCAGCTCCTCCAGGGTTACCTTAGGTCTCTGTGCTGCCTCTCTGATTAATGCCCTCCTTGCCTGGTCCGTGAGTTTTGGTGTGTGGCCGTCTCTTGGCAGGTTTGCTGTTGTGCCATGTTCTTTCCATTTAATGGTGCTCCTAGGGATTTTCAAAAATGTGGATTTTTTTTATAACCTAACCCTGACTTGTACTTCTCAACAACATTGTCCCTTACTTGTTTGGAGAGTTCCTTGGTATTCATGGTAGTGTTTGGTTAGTGGTGCCTCTTGCTTAGGTGTTGCAGCCTCTGGGGCCTTTCAAAAAGGTGTGTATATGTAATGACAGATCATGTGACACTTAGATTGCACACAGGTGGACATCATTATTTCACTAATTATGTGACTTCTGAAGGTAGCTGGTTACACCAGAGCTTTTTATGGGCTTCATAACAAAGGGCGTGAATACATACGCACATGCCAATTATCAGTTTTTAATTTCTGAAAAATAGTTTTATATATATATTTTTCTAATTTTACTTCACCAACATAGACTATTATGTTCTGATCCATCACATATAATTTAGATTAAAAAAACATTGAACTAAAGTCACAATAGGTAAAAAGCCAAGGAGGGTGAATACTTTTGCAAGGCACTGTATGACTAGGAAAAGTAACCCACACACAAAGCTCAATAATTCCTATATCCTTTTATGGGGTTCTAGTGGTATGATACTCTTCCATAGCAAAATCCAGCAACTGGGGCTGGTTTAATAAAACCCAAGGCACTGTATACACAGCAGAAATATGTCACAGTCCTTGTACACACAAAATATGTTTTAATAACTGCGCCAAAAATAAAAAATAAAGACAAAATATCATATACCAAATAATGAACATCATAGGTATCTACAAATAAGACAATTTTATAATACTTACTATAATATTACAGACACAGACCCCTCCACATTTTATGAAAATATATGCCTAAAAAACCCAAGAGTAAGAAGCCTAATTTCAGAAATATACCAAAATCTAGTGAATTTTGACTCACAAGAGAAACTATCTTACAGGCAAGAATGGGAACTGGAATGCAACATATCTTTCTCTACTGAGGAATGGAGTGATAGCATTATAAACTTCTGCAAATGCTCGAGATCACTCACAGTAAGAGAAACGGCCATTAAACTATTTACAAAATGAAGACTATACCCCTAATAAACTGCACACCATTTTTCCATCAACTTGTTTTAGAGGATGTCCATCCTCAGGCTCCTTTTCCCACATTTTCTGGGATTACGATAAAATTTCACATATTTGGCGCCAACTAGAAAATTTAGCTTCAGCTATTTCTGACACTATTTCCTAGCATTTCCATACCACACATGAGATTTATCCATAAGATAAGCGTAGCGATTCACTGGTTAATTACTTTTCATTGGAAGTCATCTTTATTCCCTATCAATCAATTGAAAGTCAGATTGAATTCAAGTTGTCTCATGGAAAGAATTTTTCACACATTATATAACATTACACATTTCTACAACACAAAATGGGATGCATGGTTCAAACACGCTAAAATTCTCTTTCAACCCCAAATAACTGAACTTAGATTTTGGCAATACCTATGGAAGAATTTAAATACTCATTTATCATAATGATAATATATTTTCAAATGTTAAAAATGAATGTACCATTCAAATGTATATTATTTCATTAATTTTCATTTTATCAGTGTCCCCTTCTTTTTTACAACCAATACTTGTGTATTCAGGATAACAGAATAATTATTATAAAAATTATGTTATTACATGTACAGTATACAATAGTAGACACTTTGTCAGGTTACCTGAGTCCAGGTTACAGATGCACACCATTGGAGTCAGGAGTGCACCGCTAAGGTAGTGGACCCTACGGCTGACTGCTGCGGATGCAACTCTGGGTGGTTCAGGAAGGCAGGTCCACTGCAGACCAACACGGATCCCACTGGGAGCTAGAGTATAAGATTCCCCAGGGCGCGGAGTCTAAAAGCCAGCAGGTATTGCCAGAGCCTCTAGTGGTGAGGATGGAATGTGCTGCAACTGACTCTAGGTCGTGGCCCCCAGGGTCTCCCAGCTCATGCTCACGGTAGGCTACAGGAGAACAGAGAGGAAACAGCAGCCCAGGACAACAAGGGATAGTAAGGAGAAGCAAAAGGTCAGGGTGACTAGCAGACAAGGATAGACAGGGACCACGCCAAAAGGTCAGGGTCACAAGCAAGCAGGGATAGTCAAGAACAAGCCAAGATCGGTAACTGGAATCAGACGTAGAAGACACAGCAAGTCGAACACAAAAGCGAAACACACAATGGTTGATCAGCAGGGCTGGCTTGCAATGCACAGGTTAATATAGAGTTCCCTGATAGGGGCTGGGGTGGAGCCATGCTTTGAGGAGAAATTTTTTAAGCAGCCAGGTGAGAGTGCCTGGTCTCTTAATCTGCACACATGGAGAGGTAAGCTGACAAACCCTACTGCATAACCATGACACCTGTACAAACCTCAGGACACTAGGTTTTTTTTATAATTAATAGTTCTAATACATATGCTTTTTTGCACACAGCCCACCCTAAAAAAAAAACATAAGGAGTATAAAATGTACTTAGTGTACAGTGGTCAGGAGTATGTCACATAAAGTACAACATAGGGTCTATAATGCAAGGCTCGGGATTGAGTAATGTACAGAGTGCAGGGCCCATGGAAGCATAAGGGCCCTTTCACAGGGGTCAGTTTTTCAGGCAGACCTGATTGGACACTGCAGTCTCCTCTATGTCTGCTGACACCCGCCGCCATCCGATCTGATCCTGTCTGCTAAAAACTGATGGTGGTCCTATTTTCCATTCGTCCACTGGATCAGATCAGATGGAAACAGACCACCTGTCCATTACCTGATTTCCCCATAGAGGAGAGTGGGACTGTGGGACCTGTCATCCACCTGCTCAGCAGGGATCAGCGGAGCAAGGGATTCTGTTAAGCAAAAGTGCCCATGTGAAAGCGGCCTAGAGCAGAGAATCCAGGGCACAGAAGTGCTTAAAGCGGGACTTAACTGTATCTGAGCACCACAAACTTAACATTTAATTTTTAAGATTCAAAAATACACACTCTTAAAAATTCATTTTCAAGGTTCAAAGCAAACCAATCCATCCATTACTCAATGCTTTATTTTGTTGATAAATCACTTTGAAAAACACCTCCCTAGCTTTTCTAGCTATAGCCATCTTGAATCAGGGCAGCGGATTCATGTAGTATGTACTTCTTGGAATCCATCTGCACTTAGCTTGGTCAGGCAGGAGGGTGGCCTTAGCTAAAAATGCCCCACCTCTCTCCTCCAGATGAAAGGAAAAAAAGGGACTTGTTTGGGGACCTGTCAAAAAGTGTGTTTTTATTTTTTGCATGAGGTCATCAAGAATTAAAGTCTGATATTTATTTTTAGGGCAAACCCCACAACATTTATTGTAGGGGACCCCATTAACATCTATACCAGGACTTTACTTAGAATAAGGACCTAGTATAGAAGAAGAAGATCACTAGGCATTTAAAACTGCATTTCTTTTTAAATGTCAATTTTTCTGTAGTAGGCTGTACCATACAGATGTGTCACACCACAAGCAGGTTAAGGGCATGTATTGTACATGCATTTTTAATATTTCCCTTTCAGCTCTACCAAAATTGCTGCTTGCTTCCAAATATAATTTTTTTTTTTGCTCTGGTACATGTTCCCCAGGACAGTGTCCAGCCCCCTATTCCATTTGGTAACCTTGCCTATTAGCCAAGAAAATAGCCATTACTGTTTTTTAACATTCAGCTACCATTGCCCTAGTTGGAGTTTGAATTCGGCACCCATACTTTAGGAATGTTCACCAAGTCAGTTGCAAACGGAATCCAGTTACTTTCAGCTCATCACTACTTGGCCGAATTACCAAGCAAATATCACCTCCTGACAGAACACAAATTATTGCTGCCTGGTTGCTTAGGGTTAGCACAGTTTGCACACTGCTCTTTTCTTTACTAAATAAACTGGCCACAGTTCTAGAGCCCTTTTTTATCTTTCTCTATTCCATCCCACTAAGGTCATGCCTTCTGATTAAAGACAAGAAATACAATATATTGGCAGGTTCCTCATTCAGAACAGCAATCCTTGCTACACACATCACCGAGAGCTATAAATACAGATTGTGCTAACAAAGAAAGAGAACTTCCAGATAATTTGATCTGCAATATGTTTTTTTCTAAAAATGGCAGGCAGACAAATCTTAAATATAGGGGCCTGCGGCAAAGCGCCATCAGGCAGAAAATAGACGAGCCTCAGGAAAACAATTGTAAGACGTCAGAAATAAGAAAGAGAAATAATTCTGCGAGGCACTGGCCAAATGAAAGAGTTTTTTGCTTTTAATGCCATTCTGTTTAGCAGCTGATCAGTCAAGCATGTCCAGTTGTGTACTTCAGTGTTATTATGGTAGCGGATTGTTCTGTAGCAAAGGCCAGCACATAAAGACAAACTAATCTGTACTGTTAATTTGCATTTATAATCCAGTACCTTTTTCACATTCTGTACTTGCAACATACAGTATTTGCTTGTCATTCCTCATTGTTTCTGTTATATTCAAATTACATCTCTTCCTCTATTTTCATGCTACTGTGTGCATCAGACACAGAGATCTAATTCATATAATCTTACATCCAATAGTGACGTCTCCCTTCACTGAAATGAAGCCCTATCAGGGCCCCTTTAACATGCATTGCATTAAGGCGACCCAATCATTTTGAATAGGCTACCAAAGTACCAAAAACCTGACCCTTTTTTTTGTGACATAGTGCACCACGATGTATGGTTAGGAGTTATTGTGCAATGCAGTGTGCTACAATGCAGGTTCATTGCATTAGTGTGTTGGGGTGCAATTTAGAATGAAGTGCCTTGGAGTGCCATTTACAATGAATTGCACTACAATGTACTAGTGTGTGCAGGCTGTAGTGCCATTTACTAAAATAAAAAGCCCAACTCAAGCCTAATCTTTTTTGTTTTTTATTGATGTGTCCCCAAACGGATTCCCTGTGCCTCCTGTCCCAGAAGCAGGGGTCACAGAAACTAAAAGCGATAGATAATATCTTCAATAGATATACAGACAACAACAAAAATACTTTGTTTTTTAACATTTTATGGTTTTCATGTAGTTCGCCCGTAAGGGCCACTGGAAGATGACTGTTCCCAAAGGTTGCCCTGAACTTTCAAGCCTCCCGACATCTCTGATACCCTGGGTTCAGACATAATTCAAAGAAAGAATACAATTGCAAAAGACACCAGACTGTAGCAAAGCAAATGAGTATTTTACTAAGGATTTTAAGTCAGCAGAGAGAAAGGAATGTTAATGCAGATATTTTTCCAATCTCAAACTTTAGTCTTAGCAAGTATACAGAGAGCATACAATGCAAGGGAAATCACAAATAAACAGTAATAACCAATAGGCTCTATAAGAACCTATGACCCCAGGTATAAAAGGGAGGAGAAAGACCTTTCTGTGTAAAGCCGCTCCCTTCAAATCTTGATGCCACAGGCCCAGAAAGTAAACATCACAATTTATAAGAACACTATGTAAAGAATGTGATGAGCAATTTCTGAGTAAGAGTTCTCCTTAATACATACAGAGGTTATAAACTGAGTCTTCTATGTGGGGAAGGGGGTGGGGAGTAGGAATAGAATAGAAGCATAGATGATCACAATCTTCAGCTAGCTCAACAAGGGCCCAGAGAGGTTGCTATGCAATGGCGACCAGCAATAGTAGATAGCATTTACATAGTGTTCCCTACTAGAAACTTTTGTGTAAAGAGGTGGGGTAAAGGTGTCTGCATGCAATGTCTTTTGTAAGATTTACTCAGGGTGGGCCTCTGCCCGCTCTCCAATCCTGATGATACCAAGTCTCAGGGGAATAGGATGTCCTGGAACAGACTCTTGAAGAATCTGCCACCAGTGAAGGGTGCCTGGCCATGCACCTAGTGACACAGGGATTCGGCTGGGTTTGTAACGGTGACGATGAGAGTGACCACAGATAATCACTCAGCCCACAGGGAGCAGGGGATTTTGACCTGCCTGCAGGTGTATGGCTCACTCACTAAATACTCTCCACGCCATCCAGGCTACTGTGCCTGCTCGCATCCACCTGAGCGGGTGGGCCTCTGCTCTCAGTTGAAGGCCGTGATCCCAGATGTAGCACCCTGGTGTTTAGGCAGGGTTGCTCACAAATTTAGTTTACCAGACAGTAAATGTTCTGGTTAATTGTTAGAAGAGCCACTGATCCCTCTCTAATTCTGGAGTTGCTGCACCTTATCTCTTCTGTCAGTGGGTGGCACTGTTGCTGGTGACATTAGACGGCCAAGGGCATAGCAAGGTCAAATTATGAATGGATGGGGTGTCTCAGCCAATTGGCAGGGGTTTCTTTAGTCCCTTGGCCTGCTGGGAGAGCCTATTTATTTGGGGGGAGTCAGGTTATTGGTGTTCTGTGCCACCTGGACGGCTGTCTGGGTGGACGTGTGTTATGTCGTCCTGGGTTGCTAGGCCAGAAGCTTTCGGCCTATCCCAGGGACATCTGGCTGCTAGGCTGCCTGAGGCCTATCCAGGGGCAGTAGAACCAGTGTAAGGTTGGGAATGCAAAATTGGAGTCCAACCGAGTTACAGAGGTTCAGCTGGACAAGGAACTAGTCGTGGTCAGAGGTAAAGGAGAAGCAGTCACCACTAAGAAACCTGCAAGGCTAGTTAAAAACACCTGAACATATTCAAAAAATACGGGGGTTTGGTCACACTATATGGTCATATAGTGCTAAGCCCACTTACTGCGACAAAGTACCCCGAATTAGTGGGTCCTACTGTAGTAATAGAATGGAAGATCCTTTGTCTCAACCATGGGAGCTGAACTCCTCTATGTGGGAGAACTGAAGGGGATACATCCTATGCACTGGTGGCCACTAAATAAGAGGTAATGAGGAGGGGGAGGGGTGCTCCAGCCCAGAAAACCTGGTCAAGGTCTATTACAATATACAAAAACATATTTGGGGGGCACACCCTACAATGCGTTTAAATTCAAGATGGTGCTGCCATAAGACCTACAAACAGTACAAAATATTTTACAGCGCACACATTCAAGAATGACATTTCCTGCAAGGCTAGTTAAAAACACCTAAACATATTAAAAAAATATGGGAGTTTGGTCACACTATATGGTCATATAGTGCTAAGCCCACTTACTGTGACAAAGTATCCCGAATTAGTGGATCCTACTCTAGTAATAGAATGGAAGATCCTTTGTCTCAACCATGGGAGCTGAACTCCTCTATGTGGGAGTATGTGCGCTGTAAAATATTTTGTACTGTTTGTAGGTCTTATAGCAGCACCATCTTGAATTTAAACGCATTGTAGGGTGTGCCCCCCAAATATGTTTTTGTATATTGTAATGGACCTTGATCAGGTTTTTTGGGCTGGAGCACCCCTCCCCCTCCTCATTACCTCTTATTTAGTGGCCACCAGTGCATAGGATGTATCCCCTTCAGTTCTCCCACATAGAGGACTTCAGCTCCCATGGTTGAGACAAAGGATCTTCCATTCTATTACTGGAGTAGGATCCACTAATTCGGGATACTTTGTCACAGTAAGTGGGCTTAGCACTATATGACCATATAGTGTGACCAAACCCCCGTATTTTTTTAATATGTTTAGGTGTTTTTAACTAGCCTTGCAGGAAATGTCATTCTTGAATGTGTGCACTGTAAAATATTTTGTACTGTTTGTAGGTCTTATAGCAGCACCATCTTGAATTTAAACGCATTGTAGGGTGTGCCCCCCAAATATGTTTTTGTAACCACTAAGGAACCATCCACCTTATTACTGGAGACTACTGTTAGTAAGCCTGAAGAAGTACCAGAGCAGTCTTCTCACTAGCTGGAGACGTGAAGAAGTGGGAATGTTTCAGCAGGTGCCAAGCCAGGGACCCAGTGGGTTAGCGGGGGTGACGCTTGAGGAGTATACAACGGGTTAGCTGTGGAAGAACTCAGAGGATCCAGTGGGTGGCTGGGATCTGGAAGTCTAGTGAGAGACTGAGAGATCAGTGATTGAAGACCTACAGTGGGAAACTATGAGATAAGAGAAGAACCGTACTCTGTTACTAAGCTCTATGTGTAAAGATCTTTGGTAACTGTTAAAAGCTTAGTTGCCATAGGATACAGCGGTCCTGCCAAACAGAGGTTGCATGCGGCTGGAGGCTTTGAACTGTATAGCTGTTTGCCTATTGTGTTTCAGAGTCTGCTAATTGTCATTGCATCTACCTAAGGGTGTCCTGGCCCTAACCACCTCTCCAACAGTTCTTGTTAAGAGACAATAAATCTCTTTATTTGCATTTCAAAACATGACTGGCGCCCATCATTTCATCTTGCATTACACCCACCATGCCTGCTAACCCACTCTGTGAGGATGGATGTCAGCTCTTCCTGACTCTGGAGGTTACCATCAGGCCCCTAGGGGTCGGGGCCATTGCTACACAAGAGAAACAGCTCCTCCCCGGATCAGGCTATTTATGTCCTCATCCAGCATTCCTCTCTTTCCAGCGGGCTGGAACTTGTAGTCTGCAGCAGCACTGGCTCCATGTTAAAGAATGTCCCACGATGACACAGGCAGACTAGCCAGCGCCTGACTACATTCATAATAAAGAAAAGCTAGGACAGCACATTGCAATACATACAGAAAAGTGCAATGCCGATTACATATTTGTATGCATTATTAAGGGTTATACAGTATATACTATGGGGTTATTTACTTAAGGAAAATCCACTTTGCACTACAAGTGCACTTGGAAGTGCAATCGCTGTAGATCCGAGGAGGACATGCAAGGAAAATTAAAAAAAAAAAACATTTTAGCTTGCACATGATTGGATGATAAAATCAGCAGAGCTTCCTCTCATTTCAGATCTTCCCCTCAGATTTACAGCGATTGCACTTTCAGTGCACTTGTAGTGCAAAGTGGTTTTGCTTTTCGTAAATAACCCCCTCTGTGTTTTTATTCTATTACTGTAAGAATATTTTATTGAGTTAACAAAAACACTTTTTTAGTAGAGTAGGGAAAGTTAGACCCTCTGAGACTTTTAGTTCTTTCATTGCCTGCTTGTACAAATGACCCCTGCACCCTTTATTTCATGTCTTGGTTTCACAAGGATAAAAAGCATGAGAAAATCTTCCCAGGGGAGTTAACCTAGCAGAGATTTTAAACCGTCCTCCCTTTTCCTAAAAATAGAACATTTTTTCCCGGAGTTGGATATTCATAAAAATATCTTAACAAATCAAAATTGCCTACATGGTATCCATACAAAAATGAAATGTGTACTTTGTGTTACATATGTAATAAATGTCTTTTTTAATGCAACAAATATCATTATTTGAAGGTATCTGAATCTTATTCAAGCGTTACATCGCCCACTTGATAAATAAATAAAAAAAAAAAACACAATGCATCATTAGCTTCACAACATGAATTTGAAAGGATTTATTATAAATCTCTGTTTTTCCGAGAAGCAATTTCCTATTAATCAAAAATAAAATGAGAAACGCTTCAGTCCGTTTACGATGCCGAGTATGAAAATAGCGCAAATCTGTTGGGAGTGTCTGTGCCATGGATTAATGAAACAAATCTCATTTTCTTGTTTTTTTTCCCAATTGTTGAGGGATAAGCAATTGAGCTCATGAGTATGCATAATCATTTGCCTTACACAAGAAGGGAACTTTCACCTTAAGCATTATGTTTTAATCCATAGAATGTCAAGAAAATCAAGAATGATATAAGAAAGAGAATGCTTGAATTGGTAGAATTACTGAAACAGAGTTCTTTGGTGAAAGAAAAAATATCTTATTTTGCATTGCTATATGGTGCGGAGTTCAAGCATACCGGTGATCCAGTAATAGACACTACAAAGTCAAGGAGTAGGATAAGGGAGGTAGACATTGCACCTGTCTTTCCAGTACTACATTTTATTTTATTTTATTTTATATATCTTAGAATAAACCTGCCAGGTAATCAAAGGTACTAGAAAATAGCAACACTATGAAATACAGGTTCTTTGTGGTGGCTAAAGACCTGTTCGGTAATCCTAAAGATTTAACTTCAGCTTTAATAATTTATTTGCCCTGTACCTGTAGGAAGAAAAATGCAGCTTCATGAGGAAAACTACAGCAGCTGATATAGGGCAAACTGAACCTTTAATACTCCACGTGGCCCTCTTTCTCTTTACCTAAAAGTGTTTTGTTTTTTTTTGTTTTTTCTTAAAACCCTCATTTACTTATCTGAATCAGAAATTATGCGATACAAAGGGGGGGATTTACTAAAACTGGAGCACTCAGAATCTTGTACAGCTGTGCATTGTAGCCAATCATCTTCTAACTTAAGCTTGTTCAGTTAAGCTTTGACAATAAAACCTGGAAGCCGATTTTGCATGCTCCAGTTTTAGCAAATCCCCCAAAGGGAACAAATTCATCTTTTTTATTGCCTTCTTCGGGGGGTCCCACCTCACTGTGTGGTGACATGGACACTTCACATAGGCTGTCCATCAGTGGGGTCATCAAACAATCCTGAAAACTCCACTAGCATAATGGCATCATGATGAGGGATGGAAACAAGAACATGTGGTAGGCCTAGTCTGCAGCAATGGATCATGGTTTTTACTAGCAGAACAGGTGATGCTAAAAAGAAAAAAAAATAGGAACTGGGTGTTTTTTTTTTTTAATGCATATTCATGGATATAGTTGGGTGGGATGTGAGGGATTCAGAGGAAGGTTGATGAGCTGGAGGAGGACTTTGGAGTATACCTGTCAGAAAAAAAAATACGTAGGCTGCCATTGCTGGCCTCCATCTAAGGCTAGTTGCCCCTCTGTGTCTTGCTAATGGAAAGGCCATCTACTTTTAATCCTGCATATAGATCGGAATAAAGATCGGAAAACAAATCTGCTCCAAGTGAACACTATAGCAAACTTTTTTGCAGATTTCTACCATTCTTTTTTAAAATTTTTGAAATTGCTATTTGATTTAGGAATAGTGAGGTCAACCCATATTACATTCACCTGAGTAAATCAGGTGATCTAATGAAAAAAAAAAATGCAGCTTTACTTGCATCCATTAAGCAAGGAGAAGACTTAAGATGGGTATACACTATAGGAAAAACTCGGAAGAAAAATTCTGTACTTGGAACGATCATTCAATTTTCGTATAGTGTGCACACCTTTCTGAAGGGACAAACGCTAAATTTTTCTCATACGCGAACAGAACGATTTTCGTTTAATGTGTGCGGTTTTCATACGAGAAAAATTGGATGCGAAAAACTGTACATGATCAAAAAGAATAAACAACAAAAAAAAGCCTTTGTGGTACGAGAGTGTTTTTGTACAATTAGCACCATCCTTGGTCTCGACTTGCTGTGAAACATCGAGAAAAAACTGACGTTTTTCTTTTATAGTGTGTACCCAGCTTAAAGCGGAGTTCCACCCAAAAGTGGAACTTCCGCTCATTTATCTCCTTCCCCCTTCCAGTGCCACTGGCACCTTTTGGAGGGGGGGAGCGGATACCTGTCTTTGACAGGTATCCTGTCCCCACTTCCAGGAGTCTTAGCCGTGGCTGTTGACGTCACCGCTCGGCTCCTTCCTTCTTCCCCCTGCCGCCGGGCCAGTAGGAAAGCGCAGCGGGTGCCTCACGCATGCGCAGTAGGTACCCGGCGTGAAGCCATAATGCTTCACTACTGGGTTTCCTTACTGGCTTTGGTGGCGGCAGCACCTGACAGCTGAAACATCAGCTGCGGTGCAACTTCGCTGGACTCCAGGACAGGTAAGTGTCCTACTATTAAAAGAACACATACTGCAGCTGCTGGCTTTTCATTTTTGCATTGGTGGGTGGACCTCCGCTTTAAGGGCTCATTCACACACACAGTCCGGTGACCAGCGTTCTTCACACTGGGAAACACCGGTCACCACTAGGGCACATAGGAAACAAATTGTCAGCGTTTCATTCACAATGCAACACACCGGGGGTGTGTAGTGCAGTGCAGTAAACTGCAGTATGGCCTTGAACACACCATGGGAAGAGATGTGAATTTTTCTGGACCTGTTTCCGCAAGAACACAAAGAAAACAATTGTTCTCTATGTACCCTGTTCATGCCACATGACTGGTATCATCAGCAGATTTTTTTCTACGCAGAAATCTGCAACATATAGGTAATATATGTGACATCAACATTGGGGTGTGAACAGGGCTACCCTTGCAGAGAATTTATGTTGCATATTTCTGCTCAGAAAACTCACATGACAGCAGTGTTATGGTGTGAACAGAGCACATAGAAAACAATGGATTTCTTTGTGTCCTTGCAGAGACCTCTGTAAGTCAAAGCTGCACGTTTTTTTCCATCAGTTTTTATGCACTTAACTATTAGAAAAGCAGAGAGCCAATCACACACATGAGATTTTTGTCTATACTGTCTACAGAACACCCCCCCCCCCCCCCCAAGGCTGCCGTGTTGGTGAGACATTTGACTATTTGATCATTTTAGAAAATTAGAGGATCTGCTGATAGAAATGGAAAGGCTATTTCTGTAACAGAATTTTGAATGGCTTGTGTCCTATATGGGGTTTCTCTTAAACCCCTTCCTGTCAACTGTACACATATATGCGGTCTTACTGAGGTGGATCTTCTACGGGACCTCATATATGGATACATGCATTTATGCTGGGAGCACACTGCACAGCGCACTCCCAGCACACAGACTGGCCACTCACCAAAAGTCCTGAGACCACAAGTCTCAAACTAATGATCCTGGTTCCCAGTCACAGTGATCAATCACTGTACATCCATCCCCTATGCGTTTTCTCCTCTTGAATGGAGAAAAAGATACATTGAATCTTTTTCTCCTTGCTGGAGAAGAAAAGAAAGAGGTAGATCAGGGTTTGATCTAGGTCAGTGTCAGGGTCAGAATAAGGATCAAGCCAGGAATCAAAGGTCAAGGTCAGAGTCAAATGTCAGGGTCATTAACATCAGTGAGCTTTAGGTAGAATAAAAAACAAAACAAAATGCACACCATTGTTTCTGGGCCATACTATGAGTACAGATAACATACACATATGTGATTTCACTGTTATCGTTAGGAGAAGGAGAATTTACAGCTACATTTTTAAAGAATTTATTTTTTACTATTTTGGCCCAGTTTTCTTTTGATAATAATAATAAAAAAAAAAGAAATCAGGAGATATCTCTTACCATTTACCACAGATTAAAAGCTAAATTATAATTAACCTGGATACACGAAGAAGTACAGTTTTACTAACACATTTAAAAGTTAAATTCAGGTGTTAGGATTTGTTTTACCTTCAACATTAAGGTGCTTAAAGTATCTAAATTCAAAGCATATTGATTGTGTTGGATAGAATAGGAAATGGTTAAAACCCATGATAAGTATTTTTTAAGTGCCGGTAGCAATAGTCATCTAGATAAAAAGAGATGAATCTCCCCAACAGGACCACAGACAGCAATAAAAACCTGGTAGGCGCTCTAACTCTTCTCTATTCTATAAAGGAAAAGAAACAAAAACTTTAAAGGGGTTGTAAAGGCAGAAGGTTTTTTATCTTCATGTATTCTATGCATGAAGATAAAAAGACTTTTGTGTGCAGCAGCCCCCCTAAAACTTACCTGAGCCCCATCTCTGTCCAGCGATGTCCACGACTGCTTCAGCCATCCGGGACTCCCCTCTTCATTGGCTGAGATGCAGCAATGGCACCGTTGGCTCCCGCTGCTGTCAAAGTCAGTTAGTCAATGAGGAGAGAGAGGGGGCGGGCCGACCCACAGCTCCGTATCTGAATGTATACACGGAGCTGCAGCTTGGCTCGGGTGCCCCCATAGCAAGCCACCTGCTGTGGGGGCACTCAAAGGGAGGGAAGGGTCATGAGAGCCCAAGAGGGACCTGGAAGAGGAGGATCCAGGCTGCTTTGTGCAAAACCACTGCATAGAGCAGTAAGTATAACATGTTTGTTATTTTTATTGAAAAAATGTATTCTATGCATTAAGATAAAAAACCTTTTGTATGCGACAGCCCCTCCCTCCCAACCTCAGCGATGTGCCCAGGAGCAGCAGCTTGCTCTCTTCTCACTGGAGCAGGGAGGCAGCAGCGGGAGCCAATGGCAATCACAGCTAGTGAGAGCAAAGAGCAGGGGACAAGGCCGAGCTACGCTGTGTGTGTCAATGGACACACACAATGCGGCTTGGGATCAAGCCTGCACTAGTGCCCTCATAGCAAGTGGTTTGCTATGGGGGGCCCTCAACAGGCGGTAGAAGCCAGGAGTGCCAGCAAGGGACACCAGAAAAGGTGGATTAGGGCTGCTCTGTGCAAAACTATTGCACAGAGCAGGTAAGTATAACGTGTGTTATTAAAAAAAAAAAAAAAAAAAAAAACATTTACAATCTTTTCTTTCTTCTTTAAGCACCAATTCATATGTTTCCATCAATTTCAATGCAAAAACATCTAACAAAAATGGAAGCATGAATGGACCCTACATTTTAGGCAAATGGTCTGTTTTCAAGGGTACCTAAAAACTTAACAACTGAAAACTGATCTAGAAAAATGATGTAACCATTACATGCTTGAACATCAGATAATAGTACATAATATCCTTTTATTATGCAGAAACATACAAACAGCCTTTATGGGCTAATAAAGAACTTTTATATTCGAAAAAAAGAGTTAATTCCCTCCACCCTGAAATATAACTAAATAAAAGTGTTTTTTGTTGGCACAGAAGTGTAAACTCTAGATTTTAGAAGAACTTGATACAGCGTTTTATGTAGTCAGACATAGAAAGCTGCCAAAGAAAATGCAAGGGAACTGGCTGTGGTGTAAGAAAGAGAGAATATATTAACAGAAAAATGTGTTTGTTCAGTATATAACAATATGAGTTCTGACATAAAACACACATTTTGGCAATGTGCAGAGTTTTAAAATTAAGTGAAAAAAACAGATCATTTTTAACTTATATGTGTCAGAAAGTGAATCTGTCACAAAGCAAAGCTATAACTCAGAAACCTTTTTTCTTTTTCGTTCATATTATTACACTTCGCTGGCTTCAGAACACTGCATGACTCGGAGTAATGTACACTTGGAAAGCACATCGCTGTGTGGACCCCTAAGTGTTTCTTAGTAGGCCATACGATACTGAGCTTGAAAACTCAATCTGCACGGCCGAAGTAATAGCAGCTGCAAAGTAATTAAAATCATGAGAGCTAACTAATAACCGTACAGTGCTTTGTGTACGATTAATCACTACAATGTACTATTTTGTTAGCCTTTGCCATAAGAAGCCATTGTATCTAACTGTATAGTGATTGGCTGCTAACTTTAGCAATTAGTCTTAGTGATTTTAGTGGCATGTATGCTTCTGTATATCATCTAAAATAATACCCAGATAGCAAGCAATTTTTCTGCAAGTTTGAAAATGACTTGCCAGGCTTCACAAGTTTGTTGCACAATTGCAGCAAGTCCACATTGTATGACTCCAGATCAACATTCTGCAAGTCTGCTGCATGTTCTGTTTCAGTTATGTTGTACTATAGTCATCCCACCACAGGGGTCCCTGTGGCTAAATTTCCATGCTGTAGACTTGCAGAGCTCTGGCTATGGACTCACCACTGCAACTTTGCTCTTGCTAGAGACTTGCCACACAAATTTGCTATAAAAAAGTGTCAACTAGAACTTGTGCTTCAAGTACTTTGCAAGCCGCTTGCTATGAGGGCAGATATGCAGGCTTGATCCCAAGCCTTTCTGCGTGCATCTACAGACACACACAGCACTGCTTGGTCTGACCCCTTGCTCCCTCCTCATAGGATTTGACTGACAGCAGCAGAAGCCAATGGCTTCTCCTGTGAGAAGAGAGAGGGGAAAAAGGATGCTGCAGACAGACACAGCGCTGGTTTGAGATCAGGCTCAAAAAAGTATTTGAGGGGGCGCACAAACACATGAAGGTTAAGGGAAAACAAATTTTTCCCTTTAGAACAATTTTAAAGCAGAACTATAGGCAAAACTTTTTTTAATTATTTTAGATAGGGGTGGGGGTGGGTTTATAACTCCTGTCAGATTTTTTTTCACCAACGGTGTCCCATTGCAGAGATTTCCCTTCACTTCCTCTCTTATAGCCAAACAGGGGTTGAGAGGAAATCCCTGCAAATGAAGGGAATTCCTTGGGGACCACCAGGTCACCAGAATCAGTGTCCCCATTGGAAGATCCCCCCCCCCCATTACTTTTCTGGGGACAACCCAAAATTTAGATGATAATGGTAACAATGGACAATGGTAATGGTGGACAGATAGAAAGGGTGAATCTGCTTAACGGGGACGCAGACAGCTATAAAAGCGGACAAGTGTTCTAATCCCTCTCCACTCTATCCAAAAGTAAAATAAAAGTTTTGCCTTTAGTTATACTTTAAACTCAATATCCGTGTATTCAAACATGCTACCAAGTTAAGTATTGTCATGAACCTTGGAATACTGGATTGTCATGAAGCTTGGAATACTGAAGTATTTCTCCTTTGATTCTATTACACAGTGGGGGGTCTTCTGCCCTGTCTTAAGGCTAACCGTCTCCAGACGGCTCCATGGTCTGGAAGGAAGGCATTGTTCTGTGTTTGACCATTTGTTTATGTACTTTAATTACCCCCTGGGGCTTCTCTGTGTCATTACACATATCAGTCCTCCTATTCAAGCTATCGGACCACTCTCTGCTGACCCTGTTTCAAGTCCTCATTTGCATGGATAAGAGGACCTGAGTGAAGACTAGAGTGTACTTTACAATTGACCAATAGGAAAGTGGTTGTTGGGGGCGGGGTGTTCAAACTGCTGTGTATAAAAGTGTGTTGTGTGCATCAATAAAAGTGAGATTCCTGTTTGAACTTACATACAGCCTGCCTGGTGTTTGTTCTGAGATATCACAACTGGATTAGAACGGCACATAGCTGTAGTTCGAATCCCGGAGCATCAGATGACCAAACCATCAGATGTTGCAATCTGCAATCTGATTCAATAGCCACAGAGGAGTGTCGGGAGAGTGGAACCGAGCGAGCAGGGGCTTGTTACAAGCATGAAGGGTTTATTTTATTCTATGCGCTGTGTTGTTATTCATTTTTTTGAAAAATTATGTTTATTCACAGTTATACTTGCATTCCCAACCCTCCCTCCCTTAACCCCCCCCCCCCCCCATCTCCCCCTATCCGGTGCAGCGACCCTACCCGTTATAGGAACATATTCTTATATCATGGTGCTTGAGATAGTAACCTTATATTCTTATTAATACAATATTTCACTGTAACAGACTCACAAAAAGAAGAATCTTCTACCTAATCACGCCTATATTTCAATATTACCATAATGTCCCTCACTTCGTAATACATTTAGTCATTATGCTAGGGTCTCATTAGCATCAATCCAACACTGCCACACCTTCTCAAATTTCGTAGGGCAGCCCCTGCTTAAATATGTGGTTTTGTATAATGGGAGAACCTTATTTATCATATCTTTCCAAAAGGGTACCGTTGGTGGCTCGGGCTTCTTCCAATAGCTTACTATGGCTTTACGTGCATAAAACAAAACAATAGAAATCAATGTCCTCTGAGCTCTCCGTGGCGCAATACCTTCCAGCAAGCCCAGCAGGCAAACTGACACCGTGAGAGGAACAGGCATTTTCATCAAGGACTGGACAGTGCTAGTTACCCCCGTCCAGAACTTCCTGATCTCCTGACAATGCCAAAAAATATGGTCAAAGTCCGCTGGGCTGTACGCACAACGCCAGCACTCACTTGTACCAGTGCCATATATGCCCGCCAGCTTCGCCGGAGTATAATAAATCCTATGCAACAGCTTGAATTGGATAAGTCTGTCTCTAGTTGATACCAAAACACCGAATGTGTGGTCCCACATATCATCCCAGTCGTCTCTCCCAAAATCAGGGATTAGCGCACTCCAAGTGTCTCTGCACTTATTAAGCATTTTTGGTGTTTCAACAAATAGCCCTTTGTATACTTCTGATAAGGGTTTCTTTAAATTTTCCTCACTCAATAATGATTCAATGGGAGGTGTACCTATAACTAGAGAGTCTGATCCAAATTGCGACTTAAACGCGTGGCTAAGTTGCAAATAGCGGAAAAAGTACCAGTTAGGCAGTTTGTGCCTGTCTTTCAGCTGGTTAAAAGTAAGAAGTTTATTACCACCCACTGTATGTTTCAATTGTTTTATACCAACTCTGGCCCATATGATTGGATCGGGAATTGTGTTCAAATGCGGGAGTTTGGGGTTGAACCACAGGGGAATGTCTGGGGACCACACATCAGATTGAGACTTCATCAACGCCCTCACTCTGACCCATGCACGAATTGTTACTCGCATTGAGTCAGTCGGAGATGACATAGCCGATGTTCCTCTATATAGCAAAAATGAAAGGCTCTTAAAGGACCCCAAATGGGCTGCTTCCAACACATTTGCCGCGTCCCCGTCATCCCGCAGCAACCATCTTCTGGCCACAACCATTTGTCCTGCTATGAAATATTTAAATAAGTCTGGGAGAGCAAGCCCTCCCTGCCCCCAGGGCTCCTGCAGCGTCCTAAGGCCTATTCTGGGGTGTTTTTCAGACCAAATAAAAGACTCAAATATACTGTTTATCTTTTTGAAAAACTTTGCCGGGACCCAGACTGGGGAGTTCCTCAGAAAGTACAAGAAAACCGGCAACACCTTCATTTTAATGAGGTTGACTTTTCCTATAAGCGAGAGTGGTAAGTGCTTCCATGCTTCCAGCTGTATTTTAGTTTTTGCCAGTGCCGGCATAAGATTTATTGACATATAGTCACTCACTTTAGGCGTTATATTGATACCTAGGTATTTGAACTGTGTTACCCAGGTTATGGGGACCCTTTGTGTTGCCACTGCCCTTGCCCCAGGATCAATGGCCATCACACTAGATTTCTCCCAGTTCACACACAACCCTGAGAATCTCGAAAATTCCTCCAGTATTTTGAATACTCCCTCCAGAGACAGACCTGGGTCTTGTAGGAAGAGAAGCATGTCGTCTGCGTACAGGGCAGTACACTCGCGAATGCCCCCCACCCTTAGTGCCTGTACATCCTGGGATTTACGAAGCGCTATAGCCAGTGGCTCTATTGCTAGAGCGAACAGGGACGGCGACAGGGGACAACCCTGCCGCGTTCCCCTGCCCACCTCGAATGGCTGCGAAACAGAGACTCCCAACTTAATTGCTGCCTTTGGCTTACTGTAAAGTAGTGATATCCATGTCCTAAATGTTGCCCCAAACCCCATGTGACGTAACACTGCTGACATATAGTTCCAATCCACAGAGTCAAAGGCCTTAGCCATATCTAGGGACAAGACCACCCTAGTCCCTTTATTGACATGATCAATCTGCAGGTTTGTAAATAGCCTGCGTAGGTTTGTGTCTGTGGATTTCTGTGGGATAAAGCCTGTTTGATCTATGGATACTAAGCTAGTGATGACTTTAGATAGTCTAGTGGCCAGAATTTTGGTTAAGATCTTGAGGTCTTGATTCAATAATGCTATGGGTCTATATGAAGAGCACTCCAACAGATCCTTCCCTGGTTTAGGTAATAGGATAACCTGAGCCTCCAACAGTGACTCCGGTAAGATCTCGTTTTTAAGACAGAAAAGATATATATTTTTGAGTCGTGGGACCAAAGTCTCTATATTTGCCCTGTACCATTCAATACATAGGCCGTCGGGCCCTGGTGCTTTATGCGGTGGGAATGATTTGATGGCAGTTTCGATCTCTTTTTCAGTGATCTCAGCCTCCAGGTCAGCCCTATCAGATTCTGAAAGCATAGGAATTTCTAGAGAAGTTAGCAATGTTTCCAACTCCTGTGAACTATAAGTAGGTATGGGAGTATATAGGGTTCTATAGTAATCTACAAAAGTTTCTAAAATGTCATTGGGATCTGTAAGGAGATTACCCTGTTTGTTCCTAATGCACGGTATATTTGTCTGAAGTCTCTGCTCCGCAGTCAAAATGGCCAATAGTTTCCCATTTTTGTCCCCCTTTTCAAAAATGGATTCCGCCCTCCTTGTCCAGGAAGTATGTGTCAACTCTGTGAAGTGCAACGCCAACACCCATCGCGCCTCCAAGAGCTCCGAGTATGTGACATCTGAATGATCTTTGGCATGTGTTGCTTCACGTGCCCTCTCTGCCTCCTGTAACTCTTGCGTTTTTTTATTAAAGTTTTTCCTTGCTTGTTTGATGGCCGAAATGTATTGCCCCCGCATGCACGCCTTAAAGGCATCCCATACAATGGTCAAAGACGCTGAACCCAGGTTGTCCTCCCAGTAACTAGAAACATAAGGTGTCCCCTGCGATGCCACTGACTCTACCTCTATCCAGCCCGGGTTCAATCTCCAAGCTCCTCCTCTAAGTCTGGAAGGCAGACTCATGTGTACAGACAGTGGTGTATGATCTGATAGGCCTCCAGCCAGATAATTTGCACCCTTTATCAGCTGCAACATGAGTGAATTAGCAAATGCTAAGTCTATCCGGGAAGAAGACTTATGCGTTTTAGATAAATATGAAAAACTCTTTGTAATTGGGTTCTTCCAGCGCCATACCTCTGTCAGGGATGCCGTATCTGCCCATGCGGCCAAATCAATCGATGCCGTCCTAGATGCATTAGATGAATCCATAGCGGCACACAGAATGGCATTAAAATCCCCCGCTATCAGCAGGGGGAGATGCATAAAGGGGGCCAGCTTACCCAACAGATCATACAATATCTGAATCTGAAAAGGAGGGGTGACATATACGTTGACCAATACCATTTTGTGTGTAAAGAGATTAGCCACAATAATTAGATACCGACCTCCTGGGTCAGATATAACATTATGGATTGTGCATGGTAATGACTTACTAATTAAGATAGCCACCCCTCTAGCATATGTAGAGTAAGTGGCGTGGAGCGCTCGCTGAATCCAGGGTCTGCGAAGTGACAGAATCCTGTTCCCATCTAGGTGCGTCTCCTGCAAAAACACTAATTGTGGTTTAAGTGGCTTCAAGTATTGAAACATCAGGGCCCTGCGGAATTTATCATTGAGGCCCCTGACATTCCAAGACACTATGTTAACTATTGACCCGGCCATATTTATATATTATCACATCACAAAAACTACAATGGAGTATAACATTTCTTAGGCGTGACCAGGCTATGTCATCACCCTGTCTGTACATAAGTTTGGTACTATCACCCAACACCCCACTTGGATCGCTGCACATTCCTGAAAGAATCAACCCATAACCTTCATAACCCCTTGCTGCGGTGAAAAACAAAAAACAATAAGAACTATACACCGAGCTTTTACCTGTAACTTGCTTCTGATCATGTAGGAAGCGTGACCGTAAAAAAAAGGTCAAAAACAAACAGAAAAACAAAATTAGAAAAAAACCTGAGTCCGTCAGTCTAGAAAAACTTCATGTTCATGTCTCTTGTGCTCCGTGCCTTTATGCCGGAGGCAGTATATTTCCCCCTCTTTCACATGTAGAAGTTCTTTACTACTATCAAGGCAGCGACAAACTCCCGAAACCAGTCAAAGGCGACAAAATACGTGGAGTAGGTTGTGCAACATTCATCCCAGATTATGATAGGGATTTGAATCCCCCCCCCCCCTCCTCTTCTCACCCCTCCTTGCAAAAAATGAAAAATGAAAAAGAAAAGAAAAAGTAAGCGGAGTATGGAGGGACCAAAAGCAAAAGGCATTTAAAACCCCCCTACTTGCATTTATGTAAGATGGACAGCAGGTGGTGCATGTTAAGGAATCCCGTCAAGTCATAGTCCATCAATCCAGTCGTTGGCCTCCATTGGGGTGTCGAAGAAATGGACCGAGCCTTTGTGCGGTACCCGCAACTTGCTGGGGTATAACATACTATACTTGATATCCTTCTCTCTCAACCTGCGTCTCACCTCGTTGAAGGATCTGCGACGTTTCTGCACCTCAGCCGAAAAGTCTGGAAAAAGCATTACTTTGGTATTTTCATACGGCAGCTCTGGATGTTTCCGGGCCTCTGCTAATATCATATCTCTGTCTCGGAAATTTAAGAATCTCACCAGAAAAGGTTGAGGATGGGCACCCTCAGGGCGGCGGCCGGTGGGGACTCTGTGAGCTCTTTCAACAACATATGTTGGAGGCATGTCAGGCAGGCCCAGCAGGGTTTTGAACAATGATTCAGCAAATGTGGCAGGGCGCGTGCCCTCGGCTCCCTCCGGGAGGCCCACCACCCGGATATTATTGCGTCTTTGTCTATTTTCGGCGTTGTGCACTTTATGAACCAGGGATCTCATTGCAGCGTGTAGGTCCGCTATCTGAGCAGCTTGCGACCCTTGCTGGTCTTCCACCTCTCCGATCCTATTCATTGCCTCCATTAGCCGCCCTCTAATTTTGTCCAGGTCATGGCGGATCAGTGTGCATTCTGATGCCATATGCTCCACCCGCACCATCAACATGGTTTTAAAACCTTCTATGGCTTCCAGGATGGGTTTTGTTATTGTGTCAGGTGCTGCGGCCACGAGATTATCATGGAGGGACACTTCTTGTTCTCCAGCAGGAGATTGCATGGCTGCAGGCACCGTGCGCGGGCTCTGTCCCTGCTCCCGTTCGTGCTGAGCTCCGGACACCTTGGGCAAGATGGCGCCGGGGGAATCTGCGGCCCGCCCCTTCCCCGAGCTCTGTAATTTCGGGTCTTTCAGGGACTTACCCCGACCTTTTGAGGACATGACTATCTTCCTGGCAATGTCCAGAGCCCCTCCGGAGGTATTGTGCTGCGGTCCCGGTCTGTAACAGTGGGAGAAAGGGATGTTTGAAACGGATGTGCACGGAGCTCCAGAGAGACACGTCTTTCCCGGCTCACATCTCGGCCACGCCCCCTTGTGTTGTGATTCATTAAAGCTGAATTGCCTAGTTCATACCCGAGGGCCTAATGGAGAAGCTGGCAATCACTGTAGCAGTCTGCCCTCTTTCGGCACAGCCACCATTCACAGAATGCCTTGTATTTCTTTTTCAATATGTTTTTCAGTTCTCCAGCTCTATTGATTGAAGAGCTGGAGATTGTGACATCACTGCCCCACCTCTACACCTTGCCCAATCAGAGAATACCTTGTTAAATATCTTGTAGTACATTTCCCTTCTAAAGCAGTCACAGTCCGAGTAGAAAAGCCTGGGTGTTTCCAGAAGCTTCAGAGTGAAACCCTTGCCCTTTGTATCAGTAGTCTCTCTGCAAAGGTCCAACACACTCCCCTGCTGAGTCAGACATCAGCAAAATTCATGCTCCTTGCTGACACTGGGGAGCTTTGGCTATGTTTCATCAGGGGATGTGATGAATCTCTGCAGAGAGATTGCGGTTTCTTCAGAGAGGTCAAAGGTCCCAAACAACAGCATTTGCAGGTCAGACATTTTTATTTGGGCTATAGCTGCTTCAGAAGTAAAGTTATTTGTCCTGTAAGACACGGAACATCTTTTGTTATGAACAGCACCACAAAGCATTGCACCATGGTACACGTGTTCCAGTGCATTACCACTGCATATAGATCTGAATGGGCCTAAAAAAATAACTCTAATTAGAATAGACTATAAAAGCAAAAAGTTATTTGACAAAAAACAGAGAAGACATGTTGGTTCTATGGCGGGGAAAGAGCAGAAGTGGTTAAAGAGAGGTCTAGGCAGTTGATCACATGGATTGCTAGTTGGAAATACATCCAAGTAATATCTAAAATGTAACTGTTTTTAAACCGTGTGTTCATATAGAACAGCTAAGTAATGATGAGCTTAAACTTCTGCATTCACGTTTATCTGCAAGCAATAGGGTGGTTATCCGTCTGGAGGCATGCCAAGATTCCAAATGAATTCTAACACCTCTATAGTGAAATTGAAATGATATGCTTCAGCTTCAGCACAGCAAACCAGCCAGGTACATTTTATAAAGAAGCAGCTTAACATTTACTAATAGGAAGAATGGCTGAAGCATGGAAATTTTCCTTTTTATTACTTTATTTTTAAGTTAAACTCTATAAGATTTCAGCAAGATGATCTACAATACATTTCAAAGTTATGCATCCTTCTTATATTACATTTCGTGAAATTGCATTGAAAAATTTTTAGCACAGCTATGCCTTCCACATACATTTAAAGGATCAGACTACTCAAAAGTAATAGTTCAGATGCCAGAGAGTTAAACTGTTTTTAAATGTCTCAAGGATAATTACTAAAAGTGGAAGGAAAGCCTAACTATATTTATTCTTAAAAATATTACCTCCCCTCTCCGCCTACCTATTCTGCATACCCTGTATAAAAAAGATCCATGTACTTCCCTGTTTTTAATCCGCTCTGGTCTGGTCATGTGATTCTGCAGCTCCAGCTTCTCTGTGTCAGTGGCTGCTGCAGGGGAGAGGAGGGAACACCAACAACGTCTGGGCCATGGGAGCCTATTGGGCAACGTTACGGTTCCCAGGAATTTGCAGTCACTGTCAAGCACTCCCTTTTTCAGAGAAGTTGGAGCTGGGGAATAATGTGACCAGATTAAAAAAGTTAAGTGTGCAGATCTGTTCTATACAGGGAATGCACAATGGGTAGGAGAAGGGAACATTTTTAAGAATAGTTAGTGTTAGAATTTACTATCACTTTAAGCGCACATACCTATTAGCTTATCTTTAAATCCCAGCTCTGGGATCGGTGTCCAGTCCCTCAAATTCACACCCTTCTATCTGTGGCCAACACGTGGCAAAACAATTTTTTGCTCTCTTATACTTATCCTTTTACAGATGTCCTCAGGGCCGGTCATGTAAGGTCGCATTGTCTTCTTTGCCTCTTTTCCAGGCTGGGTGGTCCTCACTAGGGATGAGCTTCGAGTTCGAGTCGGACCCATGTTCAACTCGAACATCGCATGTTCGACCAATCGATTTGCGAACGATATGGGCCGTTCGCGCCAAATTCGCGTGGCGCGTCACGGCCCATAATTCACTGTGGCATTGCAGTGCATTGCTGGCTGATAATTGGCCAAGCATGCACAATGACCCGCATGCTTGGCCAATCAAAGCACCGTCTGTACAGAGAGCCAGGGTGGCTTTGGCCAATTATGGCTCAGGAGGATTAGTACATGGCCCACACTATATAAGGCCGCCCTGTGTAGTGTGTTCCAGCGTTGAGAGAGAGAGAGAGAGAGAGAGAGACAGTGTCCTTTGATTTAAGTTAAATAGAGTAGGTAGGCGAGTCAGTTAGCTGCACTTACAGTGTAGTGTGTATATATATGCATCCTAGGTGTGTATATATATATATATATATATATATATATATATACATATACATACATACACACACACACACACACAGTATTCAGTTTAGCTAGATCCGTTCCTGTTATTCTCTTCCTACTGACAGGCAGGCAGGTGTTTTTTACAGTATTTAAAGCTACCTGAAGAGAATTGCTGGTGTTCTTCTGATCCTATTAGTCCTATTAGCTACAGTATTTACAGGTAGTGTAATGTGTCCTCTGCATAGTGTGCACCTAAAGCTACCTGAAGAAAATTGGTGGCGTTCTTCTGATCCTATTAGTACCGCAGGCAGCTGTAGTATTTACAAATTAGTGTAGTGCGTCCTCTGCACAGTGTGCACCTAAAGTTACCTGAAGAATATTGGTGGTGTTCTTCTGATCCTATTAGTACTGCAGGCAGCTGCAGTATTTACAAATTAATGTAGTGCGTCCTCTGCACAGTGTGTACCTAAAGCTAACTGAAGAAAATTGGTGGTGTTCTTCTGATCCTATTAGTACCACAGGCAGCTGCAGTATTTACAAGTTAATGTAGTGCGTCCTCTGCACAGTGTGCACCTAAAGCTACTTGAAGAAAATTGGTGGTGCTCTTCTGATCCTATTAGTACCGCAAGCAGCTGCAGTATTTACAAGTTAGTTAGTTACTGCGCTCCTCTGCGCAGTGTGCACCTAAAGCTACCCTAAGACAATTGCTGTTGTTCTGCTCCTATTAATACCACAGGGAGGAAGCTACAGTATTTACAGTTAGTGTACTGTGTCCTCTGCACAGTTTGCACCTAAAGCTACCTGAAGAAAATTGGTGGTGTTCTTCTGATCCTATTAGTACCACAGGCAGGCAGTTGATTATGCTAGCTGCAGTATCAGTAATATATATATATATATATATATATATATATATATATATATATATATATATATATATATATATATATATATATATATATATATATATATATATATATATATATACATATATACATATATACATATATATACATCCCAGGTTTGTGCAGCTACATCTCACTGCAGGCCATTAGTATGTCTGGAAGGCCAACAAGGAGAGGCAGACAGTCACAAGCCAATAAAAGAGGGCAAGCAGGCGTGTGTCTACAGGCAACAGTGCTGGTGGTGGAGACGGTACATCCTCATCAGCACGTGGCCGTGGGACACACTTGTCCTTTTTTCGGCAGCTGGCCGCGTTGAGCCGAAATATGCGGAAGACTTGGTAGAGTGGATGACCAAACCGTCCTCATCCTCCTCATCCTCTCTCACCCAGGCTTAGGGTACTTTGGAAAAGCAGCTGCCAACGCGGCCTCTTCCCTCGGCTCAATGGCATCAGTCACTCCTTCCCTAGCACCACCATGGCCTCCTGAGTAGTCCCCTGAACTGTTTGACCACAGTGTTGGGTACATGCTCCAGGAGGATGCCCAGCATTTTGAAGGCTCCGATGATGGTACCCAGCTAGAGGAAGGCAATAACGTGAGCCCAGAGAGAGGGGGTGCCCAAGAAGGACAGCAATCTGGCAGTCATGTTCCCCCAGCTGCAGCATACTGCAGCTTTGCTCCAGTGATGAGGAGGGAGGGGATGAGGTCATTGACTCCACGTGGGTGCCTGATAGGAGAGAGGAGGAGGCGGCAAATCTCCAATGAGGCTGGATGCCCTCCAGGGGCCAGCTTAAGGGCAGAACACCGAGTGCATCACACCGCAGAGCTCCGCATGTGCAGGGCACTGCTGTCTCTGCGCGTTATTCCTAAAGTTCTTGGGTGTGGGCCTTTTTTGAGACGAGCGCATCAGATCCCACCGCTGCCATTTGCAACATATCTCTCAAGCGTATCTTGCGTGGCCAAAACATCACCCACTTGGGCACCACATGCTTGACCAGACATACGTCAACCTGCCATGCAGTTCGTTGGCAAGCGTGCCTAAAAGACCCACACCAAAAAACAAAGCGGACCTCTCCTTGCTCCTCATCAGCTGGGATCTCCAACCCCACTATACCTTCAGTCCTCTCTGAAACCTTCACTGAGAGGAATGAAGGTGTAGAATTAGGTGTGTCATAGCCAAGTACTTGCGGGCAATCTGCTATCGGTACACCGACGTCAGATTGTACCAGGTGAATTTCCCTGCCCCAGCTGCTGCACCGCCGAAAGAAGTTCGCTCCTAGCCATCCACATGCCCAGTGGTTGAATGCTAGCTTGGCTAAATTGCTAGCACTTCAACTGCTGCCTTTTCAGTTGGTAGACTTTGCCCCCTTCCGTGAGTTTGTGGAAAGTGCGGTTCCTCAGTGGCAGGTTCCCAAACGCCACTTTTTCTCACGGAAGGTGATTCCGGCTCTCTACCGGCATGTGGAAGGCAATGTCTTGGCCTCGCTGGACAGGGCGGTCAGCGGTAAGGTGCATAATACCGCTGAATCTTGGTCCAGTAGGCATGGACAGGGACGTTACCTATCTTTCACCGCGCACTGGGTGACTCTTCTGACAGCTGGGAAGGATGCAGGACAGGGTGCAGTAGTGTTGGAGGTTGTTCCGCCACCACGCCTCCAAAATTCTACTAGTGGTGATTCTGCCACACCTCTCTTCTCCACCCCTCTTCTTCTTCTTCCTCCATGGCCTCTTCCTGTGCTGATTTGTCCTCGGAACCAGCGGTGCTCCGTAGGCTTTAAAGGGGCTACGCAAGCACGCAGGCAAAAAGATGGCATGCAGTGCTTGAGCTGGTGTGCTTGGGGGACAAGAGCCACACCGGGGCAGGGATTCTGTCAGCCCTGCAGGGGCAGGTTTAGAGGTGGTTGACGCCACATCAGCTTAAGGCAGGTATCGGGGTTTGCGACAATGGCACCAACCTCCTCTCTGCCCTCCGACAAGGACAACTGACCCATGTGCCCTGTTTGGCTCACATCCTCAACTTGGTGGTGTAGCAGTTCTTGGGCAGGTACCCGGGCTTACAGGATGTCCTGAGGCAGGCCAGGAAAGTCTGTGTGCATTTCCGCAGGTCATATAATGCCAGTGCTCGGCTGGCTGACCGCCAAAAGGAATTTAACCTGCCCAAGAACCGCCTAATCTGTGACATGCCCACCAGGTGGAACTCAACATTGGCTATGCTGCAGCGGCTGCACATGCAGCAGAGGGCCATCAATGAGTACCTATGCGACTATGGCACCAGGACAGGGTCAGGGGACCTTGTTTTTTTTTCCCCACGCCAGTGGGCTATGATCAGGGATGCATGCACTGTCCTGTCACCATTTGGAGGAGGCCACAAGGATGGTGAGCAGTGACAGTGCATGCAGTGACACTGTCCCTCTTTTCCACCTGTTGGAGCACACGCTGCATGGAATAATGGGCAGGGCACTTGAGGCAGAACAGAGGGAGGAAGAGGAGGACTTCCTTACCTCTCAAGGCCCCCTTTATCCAGACAGTGTTCCTGTGTGCCAGCCGATCACACAGGAAGAGGAGGATGAGGAGGAGGAGGATTGTGTCAGCATGCAGGTGGAGCCTGGCACTCAGCATCAGCAGCAGTCTTCAAGGGATCATTTATAGTCCGAAGAAACCCATGGACTTGTACGTGGCTAGGAGGAGGTGGCTGCAGATCATGTCGTCCTTAGTGACCCAGAGGACTCTGGACCAAATGCCTCAGCAAACCTACGCTGCATGGCCTCCCTGATCCTGCAAAGCCTGCAGAAGGATCCTTGTATTCGTGGTATCAAGAGGAGGGATGAATACTGGCTGGCAACCCTCCTTGATCCACGTTACAAGGGTAAGGTTGCGGACCTCATCTTGCCATCGCAGAGGGAGCAGATGATGAAACATCTTCGGGAGGCCTTGCAGAAAGGTTTGTGCAACGCATTTCCAGAGCCTGGGAGGTTACAATTTCCTGGTCCTCTTGGACAATGTGTTGCTGAGGCTTCGGTCAGACACAGAAGGAGCGGTGGAGAAGGTGCCTGTCTGACCAATGCGTTCAGACAATTTTTTAGTCCGCAGCCCCAAGGTCTGATCAGCAACCATCGCCAGCGTCTGATTCACATGGTGCAGGATTACCTAGGGGCAAGATCAGACTTGGACACCTTTCCCACCGAAAATCTTCTGGGTTACAGGGTCTTGAGAATGGATCACTGGCCAGAGTGTGCACAGTATGCAATTGAGCTTCTGGCCGGTCCTGCATCCAGCGTTCTTTCAGAACGCACATTCAGTGCTGCTGGAGGCTTTGTAACCGATCACAGGGTGCGCCTGTCCACCGAATCGGTCAATCGGCTGACCTTCATAAAAATGAATCAGTCTTGGATCACCAGCTACCAAGCACCTGATGCTGATGTAACCGATTGATTTTTTTTTAAATGTGAGATCCCTTCAAGACTGCCTATGCTGATGCTGAGTGACTATCCTGTTATGCTGAGTCACAATCCTCTTCCTCCTCAATTTTCATGCTGATAGCTTGTAAGAACATTTTTGGTTCTGGGCACCGCCACCAGTGGCCAAGGCCCAATTTTTCTGCCCCTGTTTAACAGGGGCATGTAATTACAATTTTTGATGCAATACTTTGCAGCAGGGCTCATTCCTGCGCTCCAACTATAGTATCTGTGAGGGGTTGCAGTGTTGTGGTACCAGCACCAGTGCCCAAGGCACATTTTTTCAGCCCCTGTTTAACAGAGGCGTATAATTACAATTTTTGATGCAATACTTTGCAGCAGGGCTCATTCCTGCGCTCCAACTATAGTATCTGTGAGGGGTTGCAGTGTTGTGGTACCAGCACCAGTGCCCAAGGCACATTTTTTCAGCCCCTGTTTAACAGAGGCGTATAATTACAATTTTTGATGCAATACTTTGCAGCAGGGCTCATTCCTGCGCTCCAACTATAGCATCTGTGAGGGGTTGCAGTGTTGTGGCACCAATGCTTAAGGCCCAATTTTTCTGCCCCTGTTCAACAGGGACATATAATTACAATTCTTGATCTAATATTTCACAGCAGGGCCCATTCCTGCGCCCACCAAGAGTAACTGTGAGGGATTACAGTGTTATGGCGGCAACACCACCACCACCACCGGCCCAATTTTTCTGCCCCTGTTCAACACGTGCATGTAATTACAGTTCTTGATCTAATATTTCACAGCAGGGCCCGTTCCTGCACCCACCAAGAGTAACTGTGAGGGCTTACAGTGTTGTGCCAACACCAACACCTAAGGCCCCAATTTCTGCAGAGTATATAGGGCAGGCCCCTACTTTCAAACATCCAACTTACAAATGACTTCTACTTGCAAACGGAAGGAGACAACAGGAAGTGAGATGAAGTCTACCCCTAGGAAGGGAAATTCTCTCCTGTAAGAGTTAATATGGGAAAAACGTGTCTCCTCTTCACTGATGCTTTATCACCAATCCTTGTTTCACTAAAAACCCCAAATTTTCAAAAAACATTTGTCATTGGGACAGAAAGTGAGCTGAAATCTTCTGAAGAGGTGCACAGACAGCAAAACCAAATGTTACCGGGGTGATAACCCTTCCCTATGTTTTCCAAAAAGCTTGAAAATAGATTTTTTGGCTGGAGCTACACTTTAAAAATGTACCAGTTCAAAATTACAAACAGATTCTACTTAACAACAAACCTACAGTCCCTGTCTTGTTTGCACCGCCTGCATACTGCTGTTCAGAGTACAGAGCCTGTATACTGCTGTTTCCTTTTTTAATTTGGGTGCGGGGTTCCCCTTAATATCCATACAAGACCCAAAGGGCCTAGTAATGGACTGGGGGGTACCCATGCCGTTTGTCTCACTGATTTTCATCCATATAGCCGGGACCCTACATTACACTAAAGCCGCAAGCAGTTTTAAATGACTTTTATTCCTTTAAAAATGTCATTTTGTGCAGGGACTGTTCTAAGCACGGGAAACGCGCCACTTTACAGGCATACTATAGACACCCCCCCAGGTACGATATTTAAAGGAATATTTCACTTTTTTTTTTCACTTTAAGCATCATTAAAATCACTGCTCCCAAAAAAGGCAGTTTTTAAAACTTTTTTTTGCATTGATACATGGGGCAGGACCCTTTGTCCCTAAACCCTTTTTAGGACAATAACTTGCATATTAGCCTTTAAATATAACACTTTTGATTTTGAACGTTCGAGTCCCATAGACTTTAATGGGGTTCTAAAGTTCACGCGAACTTTCGGTCCATTCGCAGGTTCTGGTGTGAACCCAACCGGGGGGTGTTCGGCTCATCCCTAGTGCTCACTAGGCATGAGCTTCAAGCTCAGGTTAAATATGAGTTTGACTTGAACCCAGTCTTTTCACAGTTTGGTAAATGGTATAACAAATTGGTCATGTTTGGCCAGTCCCACTGCCCAAACCCCTTACTGATGTTTGTAAACAAATGTCAGCCACAGATCCCATTTTTCTGCAGTATCACTAGCACTGCTAAATGACAGACTCCTGGCTGGCTTTGTGACCGTATTTGGTTAATGACCCAAGATCCCCAGCTAGTTTGTTAACATACAGGAGCCTTCCGGAGATCTGGTATTTTGTGGTGGAAGTACGATGGGTGAACATTGTCCGTCTACAGGATGTAGTGGCGGGGGGTTAACATTGTTAAGCTGTGGGTAATCCTTGTGGGAGGTTGATGGGATTGATGAGGATCTACATTGCTGAACAATGTGAATGATGATGGATTTACAACAGAAGCACAAGGAACTTTTCATAGTCTGGGTATTTCTATTTATTCATTACTTTTCTTCTTTGGAAATGAGTAACAAGTGACCCTCATACTGAGTACCCTGTTTTCATTTCCCTGGGAGGGGGGCAGATAACTGAAGGCCCCCTTATTCTAATGGAAGCATGCAAAATCTAATAAATCCCTCCACCCCCTCTGCAAACTGCCGTATCCCTTTTGGGGGACAAGAAGTGGAGATGAGGTCCTTATCCCATCAACATGGGGACAAGATGTCTTGAAAGGAGGAATGCTTACCTTGTATGCATGACTCAGGATTGGGGGTGCAGCATCCACATTGCCATCCCTCTCCTGGCCACCTAGACTGCATGTCTGAATAAAGGTCTGGTATGAATTTCAAGGGGGAACTCAAACCATTTTTAAAAAGGGACAGTACACATTTATTGCCCACCTCCTGTCAAGCTAATATAGATAAACGACTAGATGAAAGCTTTGCCAATGAGAGTGGACATACAGGTATGTCCTCCCACATCATCCGCTCGTGCACGCTCTCAGATCCTGAGCCTAAACTAAACTCTGTCTATACATTAGGAGTTTTTAATAACCGTGAAAAACGTGTCTACCGTAGGTTGATGTGTCTTGTTATCTCCCTTTAGTTAGAGACAATTGTATACATCCTCTAGGACTAATATCATGTCTGGCCTCACACCTGGCAATTTTTTTGTGACTTCTTTATATTCCTTGCATTATATGTTTTATTTGGTGTGTGGGTTCAGCGCATTCCTGCAGGTGCTTGTTTATAAATACCTTGGACTATCTACTTTCCATGAAGGGGTCTTTTGGGGGGGTATTTCAATTTTTCAATTTTTATTATGATTATTTAAATAGCAAAAAAACAAAACAAATACTAAGAAAAAATATTTTTTGCCAAAATTTTTAGCCCTTTTTCCTTTATGTAGCAAAACCCCTAGTGGTGATCAAATACCACCAAAACAAAGCTCAACCGATTTTAAAAAAAATAGATATAATTCATTTGGGTTGCATGGCTAAACAATCGTCATTCAAAAGGTGTTGATTTACTAAAACTGGACAGTGCAAAAGCTGGTGCAGCTGTGCATGTGGGTATCAGATTTAACTTCAGCTTGTTCCATTAGGCTTTGACACAAACCTGGAAGTACTGAACTCTGAAAAATGGCCTAGACTGAAAGAAGGTAACACAGTCCTGACTTGAAGTGGTTAAAAAAAAACAAAAACAAACAGTATGGGGTTCCCTCTAAAATTCAGGATGCCAGGATCCTGGCAATGCGAGAAGTGGGCAGTATTACTCCATGGGAAGTTCCCTTTTCTCTATTTCTGGGTGACATCTGGTATACTACTGAGGCCTGGTTAATGCCCTCTGAGTTCCATACCCCGGACCCCCTAGAACAGACCCTGGCTGGGTGATTAGCCGCAAGCTATCCTTTGCTTGCCTTCCGGTAAGAGTTCACTTCTCACGGTGACAGCACTTTAAGGTGATGGAAGATTGCACCTTTATACCACATCACTATAGAGGATGATATAGAGGATGATTTGGACTTTGTTACACCTTTATATCACATCAATTTAGTGGATGATTTGGACTTTGTTTCCTATTTAATTTATTTCTGTGTTTCATATTCACTTTTTTATTTATACCACATCCTCTAAAACTACCCTTTTTTGATTATTTTCACGTTTATTAATTTATTCTGTTTAGCACTGGTTCATTAATAGTGGTCTCACTGTTTAGCGCAGCTATCTTTTCTACAATAGATGTAAATCGAGCCTTAAAGCAGAACTCTGGGATTTTCAAAAAATCCCCCATTAGTACACCCCCACACAAAGCACTAAACAGTTACATTTATAAAATTTTTTATAGTTTAAAGTGGAGTTCCGCTGAAAATTTTTTTTTAAAAGTCAGCAGCTACAAATACTGCAGCTGCTAACTTTTAATAATAGGACACTTACCTGTCCAGGGTGCCCGCGATGTCCTCACCCGAAGCAGATCTGTCCCTCGGCTCCCAGGTGGAGGCACCGGCATTTTCGGTAAGGTAATCAGGAATTGAAGCCTTGTGGCTTCACAGCCTGGTTCCCTACTGAGCATGCGCGAGTCGCACTGCGCAATCTCACTGGTCCCTGCTGTCTTCTGGGACCTGTGTGTCTCCCAAAAGACAGCGGGGGGACGGAGGAGGGGCCAAACATGGCTTAGATCGCTGCTGATACTGCGGTGATCTTTGCCTGGAAGTGGGCGCAATTACCTGGATTATACAGGTATGTGCTCCCCCCTGAAAGGTGCCAAATGTGACACCTGAGGGAGGGAGGAATCCAAAAAGCAGAAGTTCTATTTTTGGGTGGAACTCCACTTTAAGAGATATGTCTGATTGAATTTTCAGGAAGTCAGCTCTGTGATTCAAAAAATGCAGCATATTTTCTGGCAGGCTGTCACACACAGCTCCGCCCCCTGGTCCTGGGGAATTTGATAGACAGATCAACCGTCCAATCCCGAGATGAGTGACATGTATCAAAGTTCCCCCGGCCAGGGGGGCGGGGCTGTACGGGACGCCGAGCGGCAGGAACACAGCAATTGAAACCAAAGCTGTTTCAGTGATGTCCCTTGGCGCTCTTATCATCCGGCCAGCAATGCTCTTCCTCTCCTCTGCTCCACTGCAAGATGGACACAGGTAGGCTGCATGATTTATACAGGTAATCTGCATGATGGACATGGGAAGGCTGCATTGGTGGACACGGGCAGGCTGCATTGGTGGACACAGGTGAGGCTACATTGGTGGACACAGGTGAGGCTGCATTGGTGGACACAGGTGAGGCTGCATTGGTGGACACAGGTGAGGCTGCATTGGTGGACACAGGTGAGGCTGCATTGGTGGACACAGGTGAGGCTGCATTGGTGGACACAGGTGAGGCTGCAGTGGTGGACACGGTTGAGGCTGCATTGTTGGATACGGGTGAGGCTGCATTGATGGATACGGGTGAGGCTGCATTGATGGATACGGGTGAGGCTGCATTGATGGATACGGGTGAGGCTGCATTGATGAGCACAGATAAAGTTGCTTAATTCTGCATAAAACATTTAAGTGTCATTTCATGAGATAATTTATGACGGCGTGTATATTGGCGGGGCAGGGTAGGGGTTGGATGGGGCAACTGGTGGTGAGTAACCCTTGAGGCCTGGCTAGTAGCTTTGAGCCCTATATACAGTGCCTTGCAAAAGTAATCACCCCCCTTGGCTTTTTACCTATTTTGTTACATTACAGCCTTTAGTTTAATGTTTTTTTAATCTGAATTATATGTGATGGATCAGAACACAATAGTCTAAGTTGGTGAAGTAAAATTTCAAAAATATGTACATAAAATTATTTTTCAGAAATAAAAAAATGATAATTGGCATGTGCGTATGTATTCACCCCCTTTGTTATGAAGCCCATAAAATGCTCTGGTGCAACCAATTACCTTCAGAAGTCATATAATTAGTGAAATGATGTCCATCTGTAAGCAATAAGTGTCACATGATCTGTCATTACATATACACACCTTTTTGAAAGGCCCCAGAGGCTGCAACACCTAAGCAAGAGGCACCACTAGCCAAAAACTGCCATGAAGACCAAGGAACTCTCCGAACAAGTAAGGGACAATGTTGTTGAGAAGTACAAGTCAGGGTTAGGTTATAAAAAAATATCCAAATCTTTGATGATCCCTCGGAGCACTATCAAATCTATCATAACCAAATGGAAAGAACATGGCACAACAGCAAACCTGCCAAGAGATGGCCACACACCAAAACTCACGGATCGGGCAAGGAGAGCATTAATCAGAGAGGCAGCACAGAGACCTGAGGCAAACCTGGAGGAGCTGCAGAGTTCCACAGCAGAGACTGGAGTATCTGTACATAGGACGACAATAAGCTGTACGCTCCATAGAGTTGGGCCTTATGGCAAAGTGGCCAGAAGAAAGCCATTATTTTCAGCAAAAAACAAAATGGCAGGTTTTAAGTTTGCGAAAAGGCATGTGGGAAACTCCCAAAATGTATGGAGGAAGGTGCTCTGGTCTGATGAGAATAAAATTGAACTTTTTGGCCCTCAAAGAAAACGCTATGTCTGGCGCAAACCCAACACATCACTTCACCCAAAGAACACCCACAGTGAAATATGGTGGTGGCAGCATCATGCTGTGGGGATGTTTTTCAGCAGTCGGACTGGGAAACTGGTCAGAGTTGAGGGAAAGATGGATGGTGCTAAATACAGGGATATTCTTGAGCAAAACCTGTACCACTCTGTGTGTGATTTGAGGCTAAGATAGAGGTTCACCTTCCAGCAGGACAATGACCCCAAACACACTGCTAAAGCAACACTTGAGTGGTTTAATTGGAAACATGTAAATGTGTTGGAATGGCCTAGTCAAAGCCCAGACCTCAATCCAATAGAAAATGTGTCATCAGACTTAAAGATTGCTGTTCACAAGCACAAACCATCCAACTTGAAGGAGCTGGAGCAGTTTTGCAAGAAGGAATGGGCAAAAATCCCAGTGGTAAGATGTGGCAAGCTCATACAGACTTATCCAAAGCGACTTGGAGCTGTGATAGCCTCAAAAGGTGGCTCTACAAAAGTATTGACTTTAGGGGGGTGAATAGATATGCACATTGACTTTTTCTTTTATTTTGTCCTATTTGTTGTTTGCTTCACAATAAAAAAAAAAAAAAAAACATCTTCAAAGTTGTGGACATGTTCTGTAAATTAAATGATGCAAATCCTCAAACAATCCATGTTAATTCCATCCAAATCACCAGATGACACAGCATGGATCTCTGGCTGTGACAGGTATTGTATACGAGAACACCGATCACTGTAATCTCCCGCTGGATTGGCACAGTGCGCTGTCAATCACAATGCCAGCGGGAGATTACAGTGATCGGTGTTCTCGCATACAATACCTGTCACAGCCAGAGATCTGTATGCGGTAATGATCAGGCTACGCATGGAGATAGTGGGCGGGCGGGGGGGGGCAGAGTGGTAGAGAGCAGAGGAGAGGGAGGGGAGAGAGAGAGAGGAGAAGGAGGACACCACCTTCATGGGCAGCACAGACCAGGGCTGTGAGACCCCTCCGCCCACTACAGGAAATAACTCCCTGCTCGCTGTGGATTGAACTACAAGTGGGAGTGTCAGACCGCTGGCTGAGCTTAGGAGAGGGATAGCAGCCAGCGGTCTTACAAACAGGATGTCAACAGGCAATAACGTTTTTTCAGCAAGTTCAGCAGACTGTTGCCGAGAAACTACAGAGCTCAGAAGAACATGGATAGCAAAGTTGGTGAAGGTAGGAGATCAGGACATGGAAAGATTTTTGCCCGGAGTTCTGCTTTAATGTTGTCCTTTAGAATGCATTAAAAACGCCCCCCTCCCTGCTTAGTGGTATTTTTAAACATTTTATTTTACATTTGTTCATTTTTCTCATGGCAGTGCCCAGGTACCTTTTTAAACAAAAGTTTGCAAACTAGCCTTAAAAAAGACCAGAAACAAAATGACAAAATTCAGTTCCCATAGACTTCAGTGGGGTTTGGCGCTATTTTCAGGGTTCAGAAAATGTCCAGGGAACCATACTTTGCCTGGGTCACTCAACAGATACAGCTGCTGATGTATTATTGCAGTGCTATTCTTTGCATCAGTACACTGTAAATAAAGAATGCCATAGTGATGCCCCCTCAAAAGACTGGCCCATAATGCTATGCATTCACAACATGTACTTAGTTGTCTGGGCTGAGTAGTAGACACACTGTACTCTGGGGTACAGCTCTGGATTGAAGTGAATGTGCAGTTTACCTAGTTTTTTAACCTTGCCTGTGGACCTTTTTAAGAAAAACATAGCCTTGATTTGGGCTGTAAAGAGAACCTGTACTTTATTTTCAAGTCTTGAAGAAAAAGTGTTGCCTAGGAGCAGACACCACAAGATACTTGTAACCAGGACCAGACTGGCCATAAGGCATATTGGGCACTTGCCCGATGGGCCGGGGCCACCGTGTCACTTGTCTTTGTGGGACCTAAATCTGAGCTCCCCCTTGAGCCTGCGTGGCTCACCCAGCTTCTCGGGGGCCCAGGGGCCGGAAACTAGAGATAGCTGACAGGTGAGTCAGGCAGTGATGGGGAGGAGCTAAAAGAGGTCTCCCCTGTGTGAGCTGTGACTCACAGCCTGTGAGGAGACCCCACCTCCTGAACCTAAGACAGGTGTCACAGTGACTGCTGCTGGTGACTGCCTGACAGGTGGAGAGAGCCAGAGAGAAAGTGCCAGTGATTATATTATACAGTGCTGTGAAAAAGTATTTGCCCCTTCCTGATTTTATTTTTTTTTTTTTTGGATATTTCTCACACTTAAATGATTCAGATCATCAAACAAATTTTAATATTATGCAAAAATAACCCGAGTAAATCCAAGATGCAGTTTTTAAATTACTATTTCATTTATTAAGGGAAAAAAGCTGTTCAAACCTGCCTGGCCCTATGTGAAAAAGTAATTGCCTCCTCTCATGCCGAATCATGAATGAACTGTGAACTGTGATTAACCACAATTTGTTTTGAAATCTGAGTTAAATTTCACTTGCCACACCCAGGCCTGATTACTGCCAAACCTGTTGAATCACGAAATCACATAAATAGAAGCTGTCTGACAAAGTGAAGCACACTAACAGATCACAAAAAGCCACACATAATGCCACGATCTAAAAAAATTCAAGAGCAGATTAGAAACAAACATGTATCGGTCTAGGAAGGGTTTCAAAGCCATTCTGGGGCTGCTTTGCAGCTTCAGGACCTGGACGACTTACCATAATTGATGGAACCATGAATTCTGAGCTCTACCAGAAAATCCTAAAGAAGGATGTCCGGCCATCAGTTCGTGACCTCAAGCTCAAGTGCACTTGGGTTATGCAGCAGGACAATGATCCGAAACACAATAGCAAGTCCACCTCCAAATGGTTCTAACAAAAATTTAGGTTTTGGAGTTGCCTAGTCAAAGCCCAGATTTAAATCCAATTGGGATGCTGTATAATGACCTGACACAGGCGTTCATGTGGCTGAATTAAAACAATTCTGCAAAGAAGAGTGGGCCAAAATTGCTCCACAGCAATGCGAAAGACTCATTGCCAGTTATCGCAAATGCTTGATTGCAGTTGTTGCCGCTAAGGGTGGCACAACCTGTTATTAGGTTTAGGGGGCAATTACTTTTTCACATAAAGCCAGGCAGGTTTGGACAGATTTTTTGCCTTAATAAATCAAACCATCATTTAAAAACTGCATTTTGTATTTACTCGAGTTATCTTTGTGTAATAATACAATTTGTTTGATGATCTGAGTCATTTAAGTGTGACAAATATGCAAAAAAAGAAAAAAATACTACCTGGTACTACTCTACCTGGCTGCACTCCTTTCTCTCCTCTGTGCATCTGGCTCTGTCCACCCCTCCACCTGGCTGCATTCACTCTGTCCACCCCTCCACCTGCCTCTCCTCTGTCCACCAGGCTCCATCCTCCCCTCCATCTGGCTGCATCCTCTCCTCTGTCCACCAGGCTCTGTTCTCCCCTCCACCTGGCCTCATCCTCTCCTCTTCTGTATCCACTTGACTCTGTCCTCCCCTCCACCTAGCTGCATCTCCAGCTCTATGTCCACCTGGCTCCATCCTCTCCTCTATCTGGCTGCATCCCCCCTCTCCTCTGCCCACCTGGCTCTGTTCTCCCCTCCACCTGGCCTCATCCTCTCCTCTTCTGTATCCACTTGACTCTGTCCTCCCCTCCACCCAGCTGCATCTCCAGCTCTCTGTCCACCTGGCTCCATCCTCTCCTCTATCTGGCTGCATCCCCCCTCTCCTCTGTCCACCTGGCTCTGTTCTCCCCTCCACCTGGCCTCATCCTCTCCTCTTCTGTATTCACTTGACTCGGTCCTCGGCTCCACCTGGCTGCATACCCACTCTCCTCTGTCCACCTAGTTCTACCCTGCCCTCCTCTCTTCTATCCACCTGGCTCTTCCCCCCTCTCGGGTCTGTCCCCTCTTTTTCTCCATCCCCTAAATGCAGGGCAATTGCCTTGGATGACCACCCTATGCAAGTTTGTGGAGCCAAGTGCCAGATGCTTTTATTTTATTTAACCATGCCCATTTAAGCCCCTCCCACTGTTAACACAATTGGGCCACACCCACGTTTTGCCTACCCCTGTCTGACACAATGTGCATAGCCAGATTAAGTTTTCTACTTCCTTATGAAGCTGGCTAAATATAACTAAAAGACAGAAAAAAAAAACTGTAGTCATTATATGTAATTTGGTAAAAAAAAAAAAACAAACAAACAATCGGGCTGCTCAGTCCAAAATGTCCGGGTCTATTTTTGTTCCAGTCCAGGCCTGCTTGTAACCCTAATACAAAGGAAAACTTGACCAGTGCCCATCTTAGATTAGACTTGACTTTTTTACTGGAATAAATGTGAAAGTTTCTGTTGCTGACTTTCTTTTGCAAACTCTAATTACCTGGTTCACTTTGTCTTCAATAATATGAGTTTCTAACATGAAACCAGCATGCAGGTGAAATCAGAACCCTTGATAAACATTATAGATCCAGGTCAGCAATACTTGGTATTAAGGCCAGGTCAGACACCAGTAGATTTAAATTATAACTAAAGGCAAAACTTTTTCCTGGTGCCTCCATGGCAGCATACTTGTGATAAGCACCGCCCCGGACTCCTTTGCTCAGGATAGTGAATAAATTATAAAAGTGACAACCATAACCCCCTATAGCATTCTCCTTTTTTTCCTCATACCTGATGGATAGTGTTGTTGCGTGTCTTTACCTCTGCCATGTGCAGCTTCCGTCTGGGTTCAGGCCTCTCCCAAATGCGGTCCCCTTCCTTGGGCTGCTAAAAGCGCTGATAAGAGGGGAGCCCCTTCTGAGGGTCTTTTGGGGCAGCAGCAGTTTCCAATCTTGGAGCGGTAGTCCTGCATTTTGCGCTTGGCTGGTATCCTCTGTGTGGGCAGGTAAGGGCTTCCTTTCCTATAGCTGTAGCCATGAACATACTGTGTTTTATATGGCTGTATTTTTACCTTCCTTGCTTCTTGTCTGTGCACCTGTCCCCTCTCTTTTCCAACTACTAAGGCGTTCCTCGTGCGACGAGCACGCTGCTGATTGGTCCCTTTTCTGGGTTAGTCGGGATCTCCGATTGGTGGGCGGGCTCCAAGCGACGCTCTCGGCAGCTGGGTGCATGCGCAGGAGACTGACGTCCTGGGCGCCATCTTGCTTGAGTGCAAGGCCCTATGGCTTTTACCTCACTACGGGCTAAGGCGTCGGGGGCGACTCGGGGAAGGAGGGTCCTGCATTTACTCCCCCCCTTGCCCTATTTATGTGTAGGGAAGGGTTTAGTCATTCTTGTGCTCATCTCGAGCAGGTTTCTCATGCTGAGTGCTCCTGGTGGCCTCAGTTTGGCTGTGCTTGGTAAGTAATTTTTGGCATTTCAAAGAGGTATGGAAGTAGAGAGAAAGTAACCTTTTTTTTTCCAGCACTATAAAAAATTGTTTTGTTCAAGCACTATAAAAAATTGTTTTGTTAAAAAAAAAAAAATTTGGTAAATTCATGTTTTCTTTTTTTTTTGTGGTATGTTTTGGTACAAATATTATATATTTACCTCTTTTTAGGGGAGGGGGTGTACCTTCTTACTCTCCTTTATTTTTATTTTTGTTTCTTTCCCCTTACATTTCTCTTCAGTGTTTTCTCTACTGTGTTTCTGCTTCGGTCTGCCCCCACAGTTATGAGTCAGCCGCTGTCAGACCAAGACCCTCATTTTCTTAGGTGAGGACATGAACCTAATTCGATCGCTCAAAAAAAGCCTTTACGCTGTTACTCTCATTTCAGCCCTATACGACAAGACAAGTCTAACAAGACTTCTGGCCGTCGCAGTGGTTATTCCCAGCCAAGTTCTGATCACAGTCGCTCAACTAGTTCACAACACCATTCCGACGAGAGGTTGGCTTCTAAAAGACACTGGTCGTCTAGCCCCCCCCCCCCCCCCCCCCCCGACGAGAAAGCTCTAAGAGGTGTCGGGCATGTGGAGCCAACCCTATGGCAGATAAGCTGATCTGCAAAGACTGTCTTTGGGGTTATGCTGAACAAGAAAAGGCTGAGGTTCAGCAGGTGACGGGTTTTATAAAAGTCGTCGTCAAGGACTCGCTAGCAGAGTTAATGGACTCAACTCCTTCTCAACAGGTTGCGGCTTCAGATTCGGATTCAGCCCTTCCAGGCCCGTCCACCGCGGGTCCTGCAGTGGCCACATTAGGGCCTCTTCTTCCAACCACAGGAGATAAGGATGAGTCTATGGATGAATCTGATCCCTCAGGGTTCACTTTTTCTTTAGTCCAACCATTTGTTTCAGCAGTTAAGCAAGCAATTGGCTGGGAGGAGACTGAGGAGCCGCCTAAGGAATCCAAATCATTTTTTCCATTCCTGAAGAAAAAAACTTTCCTTTTTCCCCTTCATGGAGGAGTTAAAGGATCTTAAAGAGAGAGAATGAAGGAAAACGGATAAACATTTTTCCTTGAGCCGACTTCAAAAACTGTATCCCACTGGAAGAGCTCAAGTTATCTGTATGCTTTGTGGGGGAAGAAGCAATTGATTCAGTTTGGTATTCAGCTAGAGTGATGTTGCATACAATTATGGCCAAACGGGCTCTGTGGCTGAAGCCATGGGCTGCCGATGCAGCCTCTAAGCAAAATTGGTGCAAGATCCCCTTTGACGGGAAGGCCTTATTTGGGGACAGGTTTGAGAAGGCAATCTCTTGAGTGATTGGTGGAAAAATTGGGATTACTTCCCCAGAACAGAAGGGTTAGGTGCTCTCGAGTTTATGCCTCTAAATTTCAATCCTCCAGGAACAGGAACTCACAGTTCTGTCAAAACAGAGACCCCAAGAAGAATTGGAGAAGCACTCAAGCTACTTTCTTAAAGTCAAACAAGCAGAGGTAGTCTCCCCAACCCCCAGGGGGGGCGAAATCCATTTGACATAACACCACTCCAAGTTCCTCCGATTGGGGCCAGGTTGAAAAGGTTTTCCGGGGTCCGGTCCAGCCGTTGCAAGGATTGCTGGGTGGTATCCACCGTCCATTTTGGGCATTTCTGGATGTTCTTAGATCATCCCCCGCAAGACTCATTTGTTCTAACAAAACTGCCAGTATCTCCTCAGAAGGCGGAGGCCCTACAGAAATTTCTTCACCTGCTGCAAGTTCAGCAATCAGTGGTCCCTGTCCCTCCCTCCCTCCTAGAGATTCATAGGATTCTATTCTCCTCTTTTTCTTATCCCCAAAAAGAATGGAGAATGAAGACCAGTGGTGGATTTGAAGTGACTTAATCATTTCATTCGATTAGACTGCTTCAAAATGGAGTCCTTACAAACTATCATCCAGATGGTCCAGCCGAGAGACTGGATGATCTTGGGATCTTCAAGACACCTATTTCCATGTATCTATTCTCCCTGCTTTCCAGAGGTTTTTAAGGGTGGTGGTTGGCCACACACACCTCCAGTTCCAGTGCCTTCCCTTCAGCCTGTGCACATCCCCAAGGATATTTTCGAAGGTACTAATCACAGTCCTGGCGCCCCTCAGGGAGAGAGGTCTGCAAGTTTTCCACTTTCTGGACGACATCCTTTTGCTAGCCCCCAACCCAGTCAGATCAGCTTCTGGATCACAGAGAGGTCCTCCTGTCCACCCTGAAGGATTTTGGGTGGCTGGTGAATGGGGAAAAAAAAGTCTCCTAACCCCAACTCAGTCAATGTCTATCTGGGTGCTCTTTTCAACACCTCAGCTGGAACAGTGTGTCTCCCCCCCTCCCAGAAGGTAGCGGCTATTGCCCAAAAGATGTGTCACATCAGGTCACTTTCTCACCTTTCAGCGTCAGACTGTCTAAGTCTAATCGGGACCATGTCATCATGTACCCCAATGCTACCCTGGGTTTATTGGCACCTGAGGGTTTTTCAAGTGGGCTTCCTGTCACAGTGGAAGGGGCAGTCACTATGTCAGTGAATTTCTATCTCAGTTCCCATGAGGAGGGGTCTCCTCTGGTGGTCGAAGAAGGACCTGATCTCAAGGCCTCGTCTCCTTCAGTGCCCCTCCTGGACCATCCTTACCACCGATGCAAGTCCGAGGGGTTGAAGAGCACACTGCGATCACCTTGCAGTACAGGGGAGGTGGGACTTTCCCACGGCGGGAGTAATCTCCAATGTCCTGGAGTTACGGGTGGCCTATCTAGCCGTAGTGAGCCTGGGAGAACATCCACATCATAAGTCGGTCCTATTATGCCTGGACAACAGGGCAGCAGTGTCGTATAACCGATGATGGAGGGAACCCAAAGCATCCCTTTACTAAGAGAGGTAGAGCCCATTATGTTGTGGGCAGAGAGGAACCTGCTGGATTTGAAGGCAGTCTACCTTCTGGGTCATCTGAAGGAGGAGGCAGATCATCTGTCTCGGAACTTTCAAGGCAACGACGAGTGGTCCCTTCACCCCTCGGTATTCAACTGGATCATGAATCTCCAGAATCCTGCAGAAATCAACCTTTTTGCCTCACCAGTGAATGCCAAACTGCCAAGATTCCTTTTCCCGCCTGCCTCACCCTCGGGCGGAGGTGGTAGATGCCCTCTCGAGTGCGTGGCAATGCAAAACAGCCTATGCATTCCCCCTCAAACCCCTAATTTCGAGGTTTCTGCTCAGGTTGATGAAGGAGCCAGTCAGAGTGGTGGCAATTCTACCATACTGGCCGAGGAGGCCTTGGTTCCCCTGGGAACCTCAGTACTTGTCGCCCTCTCAAAATTCCTACCTCAACTTCTCTCTCAAGGGAGATTTGTGCATCCATCTCCTCACCTGCATGTTTGGATGTTGAAAGGGAGAAATTCCCATCCTTAGGTTGCTCTTTAAATGTGCTTTCAACTCTTTTGAAAACCAGAAAACCCTCCAAGAACTACGTGTACTCAAAGGTCTGGAATAAGTTCAAACTGTTTGCGGCTGACAAGTGCTGACAAGATTCCACAATTCCTTCCACTGCACTCCTCTTGGATTTTCTGCAGGCTGGCCTGGACCTTGGTCTCGGACTAAGTTCACTGAAGGTTAATGTGGCTGCTATTTCTTCAGCTACCCAAAAAAGATGGGCAGAGGACTTGCTTATCATTCAATTCTTCAGGGCAGTCAAAAAGATCTGGCCACCGGTAAAGCGTTCTTTTCCAGCTTGGGATCTGCCCTTTGTCCTGGACTGTCTGATGTCTCAGCCTTTCGCCCCAATAGAATGCTCTTCTCTATGGAACCCGACGCTCAAGACTGCCTCTTTAATTGCAGTGACTTCAGGGAAGAGGGCCTCGGACTTACAAGCCTTGGGGGCAGATGATAAGCACCTATCTTTCTCCCCGGATAGGGTGGAGCTACGGACAGTATAGGGTTTTGTCCCTAAAGTTTGTCGATCCACTCTCTCAGAAGCCTGGGCGCTACCTAACTTTAGGGATCCGCTCTCAGGTTCACTGCAAGAATTGGACATTTCCAGAGTTCTAAGATGTTACCTACAGGCTACAGCCCCCTTTAGAACATCAAATAAATTGTTCATACTTCCTTGGAGCAGGAATAGAGGGAAAGAAGCCGCATCAAGAACTATCCCCTCCTGGATTTGTAAGCTAATCCAAAAAGCGTATAGGGCTAGAGGGATGGATCCTCCGGCGGTAAAAGCCCACTCAACGAGGGCAGTCTCTTCATCTTGGGTGGCAAGGGCTAATATCTCTCTAGAGACTATTTGCAAAGTGGCCACTTGGTCATCTCCAAACACGATCATGCGCCACTACAGGATTGATCCAGGGGCACTCACTTTGGTTCAATTGAGTCAGCTCTCTTGTTTCCTTAATACATTTTTCTTTATGAGCATTACCCACCCAGTTGTTAGCTATTTATTTTATCACAGGTATGCTGCCATGGAGGCACCAGGAAAATGGAAACTTGTATCATACTTACCGTAATTTTCCTTTCCTGGTGCCTATCCATGGCAGTATACATTCCCTTGCTTGGTATTCGATATAATAGGAGAATGCTATAGGGGGGTATGGTTGTCACTTTTCTAATCTATTCACTATCCTGAGGGGAGGAGCCTGGGGCGGAGCTTATCACCAGTATGCTGCCATGGATAGCCACCAGGAAAGCAAAATTACGGCAAGTATGATACAATTTTATGTTTTTTTTCAGTTGTGGATAAAGTGGATAGGTTTTTATTGCTCTTTGTGCCCTCATTCAGGAGATTCACCTCTCTATTTGTCATGTTTACCATTATCAAATGAAAGTAAAAGAAAATCACAACATTTTTGGCTGTCCCCAGAAAAGTAATAGAAGGGAAATTTTCTAAAGGGGATACTAGTTCTGGTGACCTGAGTGTCCCCAAGAGATTCCCTTAATTTGCATGAATCTCTTCTTACTTCCTGTTTTGGCTATGGGACAGGAAATGAAGGTTAATCTCTACAATGGGACATAGATGGCAAAAATAAACCTTACAGGGGTTATAACCCCCCCCCCCCTCCTCTTGCTCTATCAAAATTTAAAAAAAAAAGTTTTGCCTAAAGTTCTACTTTAACATTTTTAGAAGGAGAGAACAACAATGGCAGCCAACCTACATATTGGCACAGGTTTCCTTTAAAAGCGGCCACTTTTCCTATTGAATTTTATTTTGCTTACATTATGGAGGATGTAACAGGAGGAGTAAAAACACCTAAAACTCAGAGGAAGATGGGAGCTAAGGCTGGAGTTATGACACTTGACGGAGTCTTATGAATCACAGGTAAAGATAGGATAAGACTGAAAAAGCTAGTCCCAGCATTCCACAGTTTACATGTGGTTTAAAAAAAATCATCATTTTAGTACAATGCGGCTATGGTTGAAGTTTCTGATTCCATCTTTTGATTGCCATCAGTTGCGGGCTAGAACATGTACGTAAACAGGTGACAAGTTCTGACAGCACATCTTCCCTTTGCAGTCAACATACATATTACTATCTGCCACTACCTGTCTTGCAAATTCTAACCATCTGCCCAATTAATAGAAGTTCTCAATACGTCTATAGTGCTGGGACAGCAAGTAGCTTGACCATTATTTGTCCTTTTCGGTTAGTCATACAGGCGTGTAAAACTCTAATTGACTTGAATGAGTTTATTGTAAGGATTAGAATACTGTCAAATGTTCACTGAGATAGAAAGTGACATGGCATGTCTGTACACTGGCAGCACAGGGCACAATGACAAAGAAGGCTTGTAAATAAAAATACTGGCCTGGAGCAAAGAGAGTGACTTGTACTCAGGACAACAGATATGTGCATAACCACACTCTCAGAATATTATTACCAGAATCCCAGTAGTATCCGGCTGAACAGCACAGCTTCTGTGATTTACCTGGGCATACCGCACTATTGGGCTATATAGTATTAGAAGTATAAATACTACACAACAGATTAAAGCTTAATTAAAATTAATTAAATGAATTAAAAGTATTGCAGCTCTTTAAAAATTAATGCATTAATAAATGTATTTTTTTTTAAATAAAATCAGTGTATGTATCTACATTTAACCTGGTATTAGCCTTTAACAGTGCCTGTACATCAGGACTTAAGTGCGAGATGAAGAAGCAGTACTAGGAGCCAATCAGTTCATGTGCCAACAAGAATGTTGTCAGGGACAGAGAAGATGGTGAGAGAGAGTGAAAGGCTGGGGCTGGTCCATGACAACCTGAGCTAAGAGCAAGTGGATTAACTGAAGCTGGCTTTTAGGCCTCATACACACTGGACATTATATTATTATAAAAACGCTGGTAGCTTTGCAGTGAGTTTTTCAACAGCATTTTTTTTTGTGTTTTTTAGTGTTTTTCAGCGTTAGCGTTTTTTAGCATTTTTTTTTTTCAGTGGATCAAAAACTTTAAAAGACGCTGGTAAGCGTTTTTAGGTGTTTGTTTGTTTTTTTAATGTTAGAGCATTTTTACAGCTGAAAAACGCCTATCAGAACTCACTAGTTTTGGGGTTTTTTTTACAGCCAAAAAACGCCCCAGCCAAAAACAGTTGGTAACAGCCTATGTGTGCATGGACACATAGGATAACATGATGGGGAGTTTATTGACTGTAAAAAATGTCTGAGGCCAAAAACAGCAGCTGTAAAAATGTCCAAAAATATCCAGTGTGCATGAGGCCTTAGAGTGGGGACATCTAGTGACAAAAAAAAAAAAAGTACTGCATTAAGGTAAAATATTGCAGCAAAAGCTGGCTTTTTTGTTATATATTTTTATAGTTTACCTGGAGTTCTGCTTTAAGTGCGCCTCAATGTCAATAGGATGACAAAACGGGGTTTCTGCCTTAGACTATTCCTTTGAAAGAAAATTATATAATCTCTATCTACTCCTTAAATATAAATTTGCCCAGAATTGGGTGGATCTAACCTTTGTTCTCCGTTTCGTGTCTACCCATCCCACAAGCTGTCAGTGAAAATCTATTAACATTTTTAATGAAAAAATATAGATTTTTTACACTTTTTTTTATAAAATCTATTTTAAGCATAAAATGTAACATTTGGATAAAGGAAGATATTCACATTAAAATCTAAAAACAAATGTTCTCTAAACAGTACCTGACCATTGTGTTTCTGGATGGATCAGGCGATAATAGAAATATTTTAACAACACGGACGTGCTTTCAGGAAAACACCGGGACCTGAAATAACTAACTTCTTCTGGAACCTGCTGCCAGGATTTATGGGACTTTACTAAATTTTCTCTTCTTTGTCCATTTACAGAAACTGAAACAATGGGAAAAGCACCCAAAACGGATATTACATTTTGAAAATAGAAGCAACCATCGAAATACATTTCCAAACATCTGAAAGAGACCTATTTTAATCTCACATTGTTTATTTTTATTCCAATCCGAAGTGTTGGTGAATTGCTATTGTAGTAACACAGCAGAATATATTGTTTGTAACGTGTTACATATTTAAATGACTCCACATAAATGTTTAAACTCTGCATTTGTTACACTTTTCATTTAAATTAATGAAAATTCTATTTTGCACTGGGTTATTTTTAAGTATCTGTTGTTTTTCTCTTATATTTCAGTCATTCTCTGCCAGGTGACTTAGGCGTGAAACTCAACCAACCTGTGCCTGTGTGGGTTTCCTCCGGGTACTCCGGTTTCCTCCCACACTCCAAAGACATGCTGGTAGGTTAATTGGCTCCTGTCTATATTGGCCCTAATATGAGTATGTATGAATGTGACTTAGGGACTTTAGATTGTAAGTTCTGTGAGGGCAGAGACTGATGTGAATGCACAACATATACAGTATGCATAGTGCTGCATAAATTGAGTACCTGTAGTAAATAAATAAAAACTAGCCTGTGCTTCATAGGGATAGGTTTTCATGTGCTGAATAAAGTATACCATGCAAGGTGCACAATGGTTTCACATTGATTGGTGGTCATGGTGAAAGCCCTACTGAACTTTCTTTTTAAGATCCAAGTGTAAAAAAAAAAAAAAAAAAAATGTTTTTTCTTTTGCTTTTAAAGGTAAAAGAGATCTGAGGTCTTTTTGACCCCAGATCTCTCAATTAGGGGACTTGTCATGCTTATTTCTAGTACAAGAGATGTTTACATTCCTTGTAATAGGAATAAAAGTGATTACAAATAAATAAGTTAAGGGACAGTGTAAAAAAAAAAAAAAAATTAAAAGCACCCCATCCCTCCATGCTCGCACACAGAAGCAAACACATACCTAAGTTGCGCCCGCATATGTAAATGGTGTTTAAACCACACATGTGAGCTATAGCTGCGATCATTAGAGTGAGAGCATAAATTCTAGCACTAGTACTCCTCTAACCCTAAAAAGGTAACCTGTAAACATTTTTAAAGCATCGCCTATGGAGATTTTTAAGTACAGTACTTTGTCGCCATTCTACGAGCCTGCGCAATTTTAGCCACTTTCGGACCGCCCACCGCACATATACTGCGGCAGGGCGACCCGGCTACGCGAACTGATGCGGGAACTCATCCGCGGGTCTGACGGACTCGATGTCCATCAGCCACCCGTGATCGCGGTGATGAGAGGCAGAACGGGGATCTCCCTGTGTAAACAAGGCGGATCCCCGTTTTGACTGGGGAGGAGAGAGAGATCAGCTGTTCCTAGTGATCAGGAACAGCGATCTCTCTCTTCTCCCAGTGAGCCCATCCTCCTGACAGTTAGAAAGCACCTTCCTAGGGAACACGTAACCCTTTAATTACCATTAGTGTTACTGTAACCCCTTCCCTGCCAGTGCCATTTATACAGTGATCAGTGCATTTCATTTTTATAGCACTGATCACTGTATTGGTGTCACTGGTCACCAAAAAGTGTCAATTAGGGTCAGATTTGTCCGCAATGTCGCAGTCCCGCTAAAAATCACAGATCGCCACCATTATTAGTAAAAACAATAAAAAATAAAAAGTCCCTAAATCTTTCCCCTATTTTGTAGGCGCTATAACATTTGCGCAAACCAACAACCAACAATATACGCTTATTGCGATTTTTTTTTTTTACCAAAACTATGTAACAGAATATATATTGGCCTAAACTGATGAAAAATGTGTTGTTAATGTATTTTTTTTTTTATATGTATTAAAGCAGAAAGTAAAAAATATTGTTTTTTTTTTTTCAAAATTGTCAGTCTTTTTTTGTTTATAGCGCAAAAAATAAAAACCGCATAGATGATCAAATACCACCAAAAGAAAGCTCTATTTGTGGAAAAAAAGGACAACAAATTTTGTTTGGATATGGCATTGGCACGACTGCGCAATTGTCAGTTAAAGCGACGCAGTCCTGTATCGCAAAAAATGGCCTGGTCATTAAGGGGGTAAATCTTTCTGGGGCTGAAATGCTTAAAGCGTGACATGTTAGGTATCTATTTACTCGGCGTAGCATCATCTTTTGTTTGTGTTTTTTTATTTGTTAAAGTGTATCTTTTCCAAAAAATTGAGTTTGAAAGACTGCTGTGCAAATACAGTGTGACATAAAATATTGCAACGATCGCCATTTTATTCTCTAGGGGTCTCTGCTAAAATGTTATTTATATATATATATATATATATATATATATATATATATATACACACATACATATACATATACATACATATACACACACATACACATACATATACACACACACACACATATACATACACACACACACACACACACACACACACACACACACATACACATGGTATGTCTATTAAATAATGAGACTGTGATCCCACCAAGTAAACAAAGCGGTCAGAACCGGTTATAACTGCATGTGTGGTATACCCTTTATCGCAGGGATAGAGGGTAAAAAAGGGGGAGGGGTATACCTATACATATATCAAGAATAATGTACAAGTGAATGTGAGCGATGACATCACTATGGGAGTTAGGAAGGAGGAGGAATCTTTATGGGTAGAGCGCCAAAGGGATGAAGCTAAGGGGAAAATAATACTGGGAGTATGCTATAGGCCCCCTAACCTGAGGGAGGAGGGGGAGGCGGATCTCCTATCACAATTTGGATTAGCAGCAAGGATGGGAAGTGTTATCATAATGGGGGATTTTAATTATCCAGACATAGACTGGGTGGAGGGAACCACATATTCGTCCAAGGCTCGCCAGTTCCTAAATGTCTTGCAGGACAATTTTATAGTTCAGATGGTAGACACACCAACTAGAAATAAAGCGTTACTTAATCTACTGATTACCAACAATACAGTCCTGATCACGGATGTGGAAATACGGGGCAATTTAGGAAACAGTGATCACAGGTCAATTGGCTTCAGTATAAATCACACAAATAGGAAACATAAAGGGGAATACAAAGACGGAATTTCAAAAGGGCCAACTTCCCTAAATTATAAACCTTGCTAGAAGGCATAAATTGGGAAAAAATCTTAGGAACAAAAGTACACAGAGGAGAGATGGGTTGGCTTTAAGAGCATATTAAATAAGGGCATTAGCCAATGCATCCCATTGGGTAATAAATTTAAAAGAGCGAACAAAAGTCCTGGATGGCTTAAAGCAGAGTTCAGGTTTTTTTGTTTATTAAAAGTCAGCAGCTACAAAAAGTTTAGCTGCTGACTTTTAATAAACAGACACTTACCTGTTCCTCGGTCCAGCGATGCGGCCGCACGGAGCTTCACTTCTCTCCCCCTCCTCTCCTCTGCGCCTCCATTGAAATCGTGAGCACCCGGCCGTAGCAGCTTGCGGCTTCACGGCCGGGTGCGCACTGCACATGCGCGAGTTGCCGCTGCGCTCTCCCAGTGGATAGGCAATCTTCTGGGACCTGACACAAGTCCCAGAAGATTGCCGAGAGGGAGGGGCCGCCTAGGGGGAGGGGAGGAGTCGCCTAGGTGGCCCGTAGGCAGAAGCAGGAAGTAGGACAGGAAGTCCTACTCAAAACTAAGCACCCACTCCCCCCCAAAAAAATGACATGCCAAATGTGGCATGTAAGGGGGCGAGGAGTGCTTAAAGCGGAAGTTCCACTTTTGGGTGGAACTCCACTTTAACTCCAATGTAAAAATGCATATAAAAGCAAAGGAGAAGGCCTTCAAAAAATACATGGTTGAGGGATCATCATCAGCATTCAGACTTTTTAAAGACTGCAACAAGAAATGTAAAGGTGCACCTAGGGCGGCTAAGATAGAACATGAAAGACACATAGCGGAGGAAAGCAAAAAAAAAAAAAAAATCAAGAAATTCTTTAAGTATGTAAACAGTTAAAAAGGGAGGACAGACCATTTTGGCCCCATAAAGAATGAGGAAGGACATCTGGTTACAAAGGATGGGGAGATAGCGAAGTTATTGAATTTATTCTTCTCCTCTGTCTTCACGAGGGAATCAGGGGCTTCAGCAACCAAAACTGCAGTGCTTATCCTCATGACACATCACAGGAAGCACCTCCATGGTTAACAGAGGACAAAATTAAAATTAGACTTGGGAAACTTAACATTATTAAATCACCAGGACCAGATGGCTTGCACCCAAGGGTACTTAGGGAACTCAGTCAAGTAATTGCCAGACCATTATTCCTAATTTTTACTGACAGTCTACTGACTGGAATGGTACCAGTTGGAGAAACACCAATGTAGCACCAATATTTAAAAAGGGCCCAAAATACATCCCTGGGAATTACAGACCAGTTAGCCTAAAATCAATAGTATGCAAGCTCTTGGAGGGGATAAGGGACTATATACATGATTTTAGTAATAAGAACGGTATCATTAGTAGTAATCAGTATGGATTCATAAAGAATCATTCTTGCCAAACCATACTATTAACCGTCTATGAGGAGGTGAGTTGCCATCTAGATAAAGGAAGGCCCGTAGATGTGGTGTATCTGGATTTTGCAAAAGCATTTGACGCAGTTCCCCAAAACGTTGTGATAAATGGGGAGTACTCGGAATGGTCAGGGGTGAGCAGTGGGGTCCCCCAGGGTTCTGTGCTGGAACCAATCCCATTTAATTTGTTCATAAACGACCTGGAGGATGGGATAAACAGTTCAAACTCTTTATTTGCGGACGATAATAAGCTAAGCAGGGCAATAACTTCTCCACAGGATGTGCAAACCTTGCAAAAAGATTTTAACAAATTAATGGGGTGGGCAACTACATGGCAAATGAGGTTTATTGTAGAAAAATGTAAAATAATGCATTTGGGTGACAAAAATATGCATGCAATCTATACACTGGGGGGAGAACCTCTGGGGGAATCTAGGATGGAAAAGGACCTGGGGGTCCTAGTAGATGATAGGCTCAGGAATGGCATTCAATGCCAAGCTGCTGCTAACAAAGCAGACAGAATATTGGCATGCATTAAAAAGGGGATTAATTCCAGAGATAAAACGATAATTCTCCCACTCTACAAGACTCTGGTCTGGCCGCACCTAGAGTATGCTGTCCAGTTCTAGGCACCAGTCTTCAGGAAGGATGTACTGGAAATGGAGCGAGTACAAAGAAGGGCAACAAAGCTAATAAAGGGTCTGGAGGATGTTAGTTATGAGGAAAGGTTGCGAGCACTGAACTTATTCTCTCTGGAGAAGAGACGCTTAAGAGGGGATATGATTTCAATTTACAAATACCGCACTGGTGACCCCACAATAGGGATAAAACTTTTTTGCGGAATGGGATTTATCAAGATACATGGCCACTCATTAAAATTTGAAGAAAAGAGGTTTAACCTTAAACTATGTAGAGGGTTCTTTACTGTAAGAGCGACAAGGATGTGGAATTCCCTTCCACAGGTGGTGATATCAGCGGGGAGCATCAATAGTTTCAAAAAACTATTAGATAAGCACCTGAACGACCACAACTAACAGGGATATACAATGTAACACTGAATGTAATCACACACATAGGTTGGACTTCATTGACTTGTGTCTTTTTTCAACCTCACCTACTATAACTATGACCCTGAACATTTTTGAACCTGCATGACAAGCAACAACACTCTATGACATTCAGTTGATTGTGAGTCGCCATTTAGTTTGGTTGTGTTTTCTGTAGGGTGCCAAAAAAATGCTAAGTTTAAAAGTTGAACACATGTCAATTTGAAATTATTTGTAAAATTGCACAAAACACCAACAGAATACTTTCAAATGCTTACTCGATATCAAGGGTATAATTTTGAAAGAATAGGTTCCAGAAGGCACAACAGTTAACCAGCATTATTATAAGGAAGTTTTGATAAAGCTGAGAGAAAAAGTCAGAAAAAAAACAGCCGCAGCTGTGGGAAAATGGTTTCATTCTTCACCAGGACAATGCGCCTGCTCACAAAGCACTTTCTGTGAAGCAGTTTTTGACTGACAAGCACATTACTACACTTGAACATCCTCCATATTCGCATATTTCGCACCATGCGACTTATCTTTTTCCAAAAGTTAAATCAGTGCTTAAAAGGCACACGTTTTGAGTCAGTTGATGCTGTAAAGCAGAAAACGGGGGATGTGTTGAGACAGCTGACAGAGATTTTCTCCATGCCTTCGACCAGTGGAAAACAAGACTGCAGCAATGCATTAGTGCAAATAGGGAATATATTGAAGGGGACAATCATCACATTTGTAATACATATAAATAATAGGCTTGTGCAATTCGTTTCGTAACGAAACGAAATTCTGCCAAATTTTGCATCTTTCGGACATTCGGATGCATCCGAATAAAAAAATAACGAATTTCAACGAATACGAAAGAAATTATAGCGGATAAAACAAATGAATTCGACATGATTCAGTAATTCGTTAAAGGTCTAAAGAAACAAAAGGTCAACGCAAAGTAAATCTTATGCCCCGTACACACGGTCGGACTTTGTTCGGACATTCCGACAACAAAATCCTAGGATTTTTTCCAGCGGATGATGGCTCAAACTTGTTTTGCCTACACACGGTCGCACAAAGTTGTCGGAATTTCCGATCGCCAACCACGCGGTCACGTACACCACGTACGACGAGACTAGAAAAGGCCGGTTCAGAACCAAGCGCGGCACCCTTTGGGCTCCTTTTGCTAATCTCGTGTTAGTAAAAGTTTGGTGAGAGACGATTTGCGCTTTTTCAGACTCGTGGCTTTCAGATCGTTTTCTGCCGTTCAGTTTGTGCTTGTGGGTTTGTATCTGCTCTTCAGTGCGTGCAGCAAGTTCCGCGTGACTTTAGGTAGTCATTGTATTCTTGTTCGTTCGTTACTGGTTTTCAGGTCGCTCTTCACAGGCCTTGCTGTTCTTCAGTGCGTTCTGTTACTTCGTTCTGAGCAGCCGACCGTTTTCTAGGCATGTTTCGTATGCGTACTCCTCGTAGAGTTCGTGCTGTGCGGGGGCTTGGTGTTGGGGTCCTGACCTTGACACAAGTCCAGTCCATGAACAGGGTGGGGAGGAGTTCATGGACCAAGAATTGGTTGCTTCAGCGTGACCAGTTCTGTCATATGCCTTTGCTCCGTGAGATCCGTGAGAATAATCCTGATGATTTCAGGAACTTTCTCAGGATGACGGACCCCGTATTTCACCGTTTGTTGGCTTCGCTGACCCCCTATATCAGCAGGCAGGATACCTGCATGAGGCAAGCCATCACTCCGGAGCAGAGGTTGGTCACTACCTTGCGGTATTTGGCCACAGGGAGAAGCCTGCAGGACCTCAAGTTCTCGACAGGCATCTCCCCCCAGGCTCTTCTTTGTGGACATTTACTGCTTGTGTTTGTTTTAGCTGACCCTGACAGAAATGTGTGGAGTCCAGAAAATGTTGTGATTGAGTAACCTTATTATACAAAGCACTGTTGGCTGTTATTTACTAAATGCAAAGACACTTTTCACTACAAGTGCACTTGCAACTGCACTGAAACTGCACTTGTAGTGCAAAGTGGATTTACCCTTAGGAAATAACCCCCATTTTCTCATAAAACAACAATTACATCACCCCAAAAGTGTTGTAGCGTTGAGACAATAATCCACACATTCTTGATTAACAATCTTTTTAATACCTGCACAATCACATGTGCATTTACCAAAGGTTTTTCTGACAAACCAACATGTTTGTTGTATAACAATTTTTGTGGTGTCATTATCCAAAATCAAAATGTGCATTTTATAGAAAACAGGCCTGTGTAAAACCAACAAGAAAGACACAAATCTTGATCTTACAAAGTTCACATTTGGTAGAACTTGAAGGCAATATCAGACATGAGTATTTAGGAACTGGGTTTGATATTGCGTTCAGATGGGGGGAAATCACCCCTGGAAAAGCCAAATTTGGAAGATGCACACAAATGTCCCAATGTCAACATGTGCTATCTGCCATCAGGGGGGATCAAGGGACGTGTTTTGGGGGAGAAAGCCCTTCCTCACCACTACTTTATTATTGAGGAAGGGGTTGCACCCCCAAAACGCGTCCATTGATCTCCCGTGATGGCAGATAGCACATGTTGACACACTGTGTGCATCCTCCAAATTTGGCTTTGGGAAAAATCACAAAAACATTTCGCACATTGTAGCACACAAAAGAAGAAAGTGATTTGGAGGGGCTTTAAACTCGCCCCAAAACATCAATGATGTTTTTATATTTTGGAATAACATCATTGATGTTTTGCTTGATGATTTCCAATTGTAAGTTACACCCCATGATCTCCCCGATCAGGATCTGGGCACTTTCGGATGTGAAAGGATCTTCATCCACAACCTCACGATCACCTAAAAAGACAGGAACCCAAAATAAATTAGGTTTCCAAAAAAATACCGCCATCCATCTCTTATCTGAGCCTGTGGTCGCAGACACTCACCTGTTGTGGTGACTAGTTCCACCACGTCTTCATCCTCCTGCTCATCTTGTGTTGGTGGGATTTCCCCTTCTTCTAGAGGGGGGGGCTCTGGTCTCCTCGGATGAGGGGTGTCCTCCGAGTCTTTTATCCCCTATGTAAAACAAAAATGGTATAATTAGCACACAGATATTTAATGTCAGAACTATAAAGATGAAACATTGCTTGGAAGTGGGGTACAATTATCTATTTTAGCCGAGTTCCAAGATGTAGCTTTTTTAGTGTCCTTTGTCAAGCTGCAATACTTTACCTGTTTAGTACAAGCTTCACAGATGTAGCCCCCCCTATAGTATACACTGGAGCACCTGTGTGCCCCCCCCTAATAAAAATGGTGTTCTTGTGTCCCACACTAGTGCTCCAGTGTCCAGATGTGAAAACAGCTGCTCAGTGTCCTCTCCTTACACACAATCTAGTTTGCATTTCATTCTAGTAACAAAGCCATCTACACAACCCAATTCTTTGAAGCCAAGTATAGGGCGTCAAAATGGTGGCCAAATGCATATGGGCTAAACAATGGTATTTTATAGTCCGAAATAAAAATGTGTGATCCGAAAGAAATAATGTGCCCATGAACATGAAAGTTGCCATTTTAAACTGTACAACAGTTCCTAAAAGCACATGGAGCAGCACGAACATAAAAAACACAAAAACAATAGGAACACAGCACAACTACTTACTTTTTTGCAGCACTCTCCGGATCTTTCTGTACTGCTCATGTTCTCGTAATTTCAGGTCCGACCACCGCTTCCTGAGCTGATCTTTCGATCATCGTACCCCGAATTTCCGGTGCAGACTCCTGACCACTTTCGCCATGATCTTGGCCTTTCGGACATTGGGGTTGGGGTAAGGCCCATACTTTCCATCATAGTCGGCCTTCTTCAGGATGTCCACCATCTCCAACATCTCCCCAAAGGACATATTTGAGTCCTTCAATCTCCTTCTGGATCGGGACGTTTCAGGCTCCGGCCTTTCCTCCTCCTCATTGCTACAATTAGCACGATCCTGCTGTCTATCCGCCATGTGCTCTTCCCCCACTGCGCCGAACGAAAAGGGGCGGGGAATAGACTAGAAAGAACGTCAGGGGCGGGCGGAGTTATACGCATGCGCAGTGTGTATAAATCGTAACGCGCGCGTCTTACGTACGATCTGTGAGCGGAGGAAGGAGCATCGGAGACGCCGATCGTGCTAACGAAGGTAGGATCTAAACTTGGGCCTATACTGCTTCGAAATGGAAGCCTATATTGTAACAAGATTAGGGGAGTTTGGCCTGACATTAGGGTTTGTCTTGTGTTGTGTCTTGCAGAGAAAATGGATGGGTTCAACGACCACAATTTCCTGTCCCTGTTCATAGACAAGTACAGGGAGCTGCCCTGTCTGTGGCAGGTGAGACACCCCCATTATAACCATAAACAAAAGAGGCAGGCAGCGTTGGAGAAACTGCTGGAGTTGGTGAAGCCGGTGGTCCCCACAGCAACCATCCCTTATTTAAAAGCTAAAATTGGTGGCCTGAGGAGCACTTATCTTAGGGAGCGCAAGAAGGTCACAGATTCCCAGAGGTCCGGAGCTGCAGCAGATGACATTTATGTCCCCAGGTTGTGGTACTATGAGAGACTGCGATTTCTGTCAGACCACACTGAAGTCAGGGAATCCCTCTCTACTCTTCCTTCCACACTTCCTTCCATACCAGCTGAGGCTTCCGATGTCCAACCTGGGCCTTCCAGCCAGGAAGAAGTGGAGGAGCCCAGCTGGAGTCAGGTATAGCATTCCTCTACAGATTTCTGGGCAATAAATAAATGATGTTTACTAGATGTTATTATTGATCATTAATTGAAAGTGTTTTACATATCAATAGACATTAGTGGGCACCCAAAATTGGGACAAGAATGAAAACTGCTGGGCTCAGAAGGATAGTCTGTTATATTTGTTAACATTCAATTTGCAGCAGTCAGGAGGTGAAAATTGTGTGTGATTGATGGAAAAAATACTAAAACTATGTCCCTTTTTCATACACAGGAAGACCTTAGCCAGGAGGAGGCTGTGGAATGTGGCAGCCAGGAGGAGGCGGGGATTAGTGTCAGCCAGGAGGAGGCGGGGATTAGTGTCAGCCAGGAGGAGGCGGGGCTAAGTGTCAGCCAAGAGAAGCCTGGGACAAGTCGCAGCCTGACTGAATCTCAGGTTCCTCCCCTCCACCTGCCATACAAAAGGGCCAGGAAGGCCACTCCCAGTCCTGTGCAGGATTCAGCATACAGGCTGATCCAGGAGGCTTCTGCGTTCCTCAGAGCCTTCCCCAGTCCTGCAGAGGCCTTTGCCTGCATGGCTGCCACCAAATTGCAGGGCATGCAGGAGGGCCAACGCAAGCTCTCTGAGGACCTGATTTATAAAGTCCTACGTAAGGGGGAGAGTGGGGAACTGACACCCAAGACGGATGTCATTGAGATCGACGATCCTCCTCCTCCTCCTCCTGCTGCCACAACTCCACCACCAGAGCCACCACATGGAAGGAGGCGTGGAAAGAAGACCAAAGAGTGATTGCCCTGGGTTCAGTCTGGTCTGACAGAAGATGCAGTCTCTCGTATGACCACAGCCTGGGGACACAGATGTCATCTGCTGCTTTCGGGATCACTGGGACTTCTGGACCAGACTGCCCTCCCTTAGATATGGACTCCTCAGGCCACCAATTTTGCTTTTAAATAATTGATGTCTGCCCTGGGGGTCCAAGGCTTCGCCCACTTCTGCAGTTTCTCCAGCGTTGCCTCCCTCTTTGTTTTTTTTATAGTTGTGACCCCTTAATAAAATTTTTTTAGGTAAATTCTACTCTCCTCTGTGTGTTTTCATCCAAAAAGGACAGTTTGTTGGTGAGGATTCAGGTACATTTCTAACATAAAATGTGAAATTAACAAGGGACAACACCACCAAACAATCTCCTACAGATTAAATAGAACAACATATCAATGGTGTTGTGGGAACTTGTCACAAAAAACACACAAACATTTTCGGGAGTACAAATCAAAATCACCAAAAAAAAAAAAAAATATATACAAAAATATGTTGTCAGATGTGAGAAATCAAAATTTATTGAGGGAATCCCGATAAATAGTAACGAAAGAAGTTTGTGAGAAGTGTGTGTGAATATGAGCATCAAAACTACTTAATTCTTGTCACATTATAAAGAAGAAGAGAGTGCGCTGTTTTAAACCATTTTGAACATTGCAGCGTGACGAAAGTGCTGTATCCATTGCAAACGCTAAGTTTACCAGAACGAGCTGTCCCGTCTCGGAATTTCTTCTGAGCATGCGTGGCACTTTGTGCGTTGGAACAGGCCACACACGGTCGGAATTGACGCGATCAGATTTTGTTGTCGGAAAATTTTATCTCCTGCTGTCCAACTTTGTGTGTCGGAAAATCCGATGGAAAATGTCCGATGGCGCCCACACACGGTCGGAATTTCCGACAACACACTCCGATCGGACATTGTCCATCGGAAAATCCAACCGTGTGTACGGGGCATTACAGTCCAATCAGTTGATTAATTTTGTGCTGGAGGTTGGATTACTGGCAAAGTGCATTTCTGAGAACTAAGTGAGAAGGGTGTTGTATTGTATCTGAGCAGAAGAGAAGAGATATTGTCATTATTGTGTGTTTTAAAAGATTCAATAAACAAATTACTTTCCAAACTACAAATCATTATCACGAAAATATAAGCACATATAACACATATAACAAATTAATTTGACATGATTTGAGACTCAGTATAACGAATATCGACACTCTACGAATAATAACGGTTTATCCGAAAATGTATTAACGTAATGAATATAACAGAACGAAATTATGTATTTTACGAATGACAACAAACTGAAACTAAACACATTTTTCCGTTGTGCACAAGTCTAATAAATAAAGGTGAGTTATTTAATCAGTCACGTTATTTAATAGACACATCTCTCTCTCTCTCCATATATATATGAGGATCTGAAAAAAAGAACTGTTGCTCTACATAAAGATGGCCTAAGCATAAGAAGGCCTAAGCATAAGAAGATTGCCAAGACCCTGAAACTGAGCTGCAGCACAGTGGCCAAGACCATACAGTGGTTTAACAGGACAGGCTCCACCAAGAACAGGCCTCGCCATTGTCGACCAAAGAAGAGTGCACGTGCTCAGCATCTCATCCAGAGGTTGTCTTTGGGAAATAGACGTATGAGTGCTGCCAGCATTTCTGCAGATGTTGAAGGGGTGGGGGGTCAGCCTGTCAGTACGCTGCACACTGCATCAAATTGGTCTGCATGGCTGTCATCCTAGAGGGAAGCCTCTTCTAAAGATGATGCACAAGAAAGCCCGCAAACAGTCACTCATGAGAGAATGTTTGGCGGTTCTAAGTAATTTTCTAGCAGAAAATACTACTAAATACTACTTAGATTTGGAAACACAAAGTTCCAGAAAAGGCCTGGTGCGACTAAATACTTTCCAGGTGCTTCACAAAAGTTGTGAAAAGTCTTTTACAGCTTGGTTAAACACCAGCCACAGCCTGATGGGAAAAGCCAGTTTGCTGTCGGCATACTGCAGAGTGTGACCCTCGCTCTCTGTGGGGAAGCAGTGATCTATTTGCAGAGGTCCAACAAGCCCTCTGCTGAGTTGGAGCCATAGTGCTCTAATCAGAGGCAGCATGAGCCTTGTTGATTGCAAAACTATAGGTCTGGCTCAGATATCTGCAATAAGACCACTGCTTTCCACAAAGAGTTTGCCTGGAGTTCAGCTTTAGCTCATGGAACTTCTCTTTTTCATTCAACCCAGCTAAGCCTCATCATTCTGTAACCGTTCTTTTCACTTTCCTGTTATCGTCTTTATTCCTGTATATCCTGTATATCATATTGTTTTCATTATCCGTCTTAACCTCTTATTTAAAACTTTATAAATATTTTGAAACAAAAATAATACTGTAAGACATTTACAATCATGCAATACAGAAACGTTCCAGGCAGGCAAAAAAATGTGTGTAAAGCGATATCTATAGCCTCTTACCGCGTAATTAAGCAGCAGTCATGAACTATGCTTTCTTCAACAAATATCCCCCTCTCCTCGTCACTTTCAATCAGTCGTCCATCATGAAGCCAGTAAATATCACTAGTGCTTTTCATGTATGTAGCACTACAATGAAAAGGGAGGCGATCACCATGGAAAACAATCTGCTTCTGTGACGGAATTATCTGAAACAAGGGCAATGCCAATGGTCCATCTGATTAAAAAAGAAAGGACGTTGGATGAGTAAAATAGTCAGTCTATTAAGGAACATCGCTATAAGGATGATAAGCAACCTAGGGTTATACTGCCACCTGGAGGAGAGATAGATACTAGACACTATAGAACGAAAGGCCAGCCCCCCTAGAAGCCCTAACTCCTCCCACTTCACACCTGCTCAGTTGCAGCAAGCAATCCAAAAATGAAAGATAGCATATAAGGGGAGGGAGCCATGTCCCCCAATGGACACCGAGAAAATAATTTTGTGGTGAGTACAAACATCTTATTTTCTCTATCATCCATTGAAGGATACAGCTTTATGATTAATAGGTAACCTAGGTACATCCAAAAGCAGCCCAGAGGGAGGAGTCCATCAAAACAATACAGCCAGGGAAGCCGGAGAACCTCTTTTAGTAGCCTCTGGAGTAGCAAACAGGGCATCTGTCCGCCTAAAGGAAGCTGTGGCTGAGAGGTAAACCCTGATGGACCTCATATGGTGAAAGCCTCCCACCATTTAAAATGATCCCTCCATGATAATTCTTGCAGGAAGTAGACTTACAAGTTTTACGCTTGGCCAGGATAAGAGAATCCACAATATCTGTGTCACGTACCTAGTAGATGAGCCGGTTATGTAGAGGAAGGCCTCTCTTATGCCTCTGACTCGCGGCCCCTGGTAGAGTAGACAGGAGGCGCAGGAGTGCAGATTAGCACAAGTGCCTAGCAGGATCAACAGCTGGGAAGTAGGTCTGGAGTTCCGGATGACACTTTGGCTGGGAATCAGCTGAGTTTAAATAGCCTACCTGGCACCTGGCAGCGTGTTCGTGCAGGCACCCGCAAACGCGCACCAGCTTGCAAGGAACTAGTGTTCCCAGCAAGTCTTTCCTGACAATCTGTGTCTCTCAGAATCTGAGCTGCAACAGCCAATAGGTTAAAGCCAGTCTTTGTTGGTTCAATTCTGGCTGATCGGGTACAGACCACAGAACATCGGCTAAGAAAATAAGTGGGGTACCACACTTTTCAAGGGGAATTTAGAACTATGAGAATGACTGGTATGCCCTCATTTTCGATCCTTCAGTATAGATAAAGTAATAGCAGAGGAAAGGCTAAATCAGAGCATACTGATTCCATGGCACTACCAGGGCATATGCTGCATCCACCAGTGAGTTTCACATACTGGAGACAAAATTTTCCAGCTTCTTGTTGTTCTTGTCAACCGAGATGCTAGCAGATCTAACTCCCATGTTCCCAAATGCAGACATGGAGGGGACATAACCCTGGATCCAGACATTTTCTGCTGGAAAATATGCCTCCCATTTATCCACTCCGAAAATGTGCACCACAAAGAACGCTGTAGCATGAAGCTCTATCCAGGACAGAATAATTTCTACTTCCATCACCATAGCAATGCTTCTAGTGCCCCCTGATGACTGATGTAAGGCACACCTGTAGCATTCTAAGAATGAACCTGATCCTGATGACCAGTCAGAAAGGGGATGACAGATGAAAAACTTGCAACTCCAGGATGTTGATTGGAAGTTCTTCCATAGACCAACAACAAGGAACAGACAGATGGTCCAGGATTCCACAGAGAGGAAGAAGACATCAATTCTTCTTAGGACAATAGGTGCAAATGGATGGGTGTGAGTTGTTTGAGGACTGAAAGCCTTCATGGGGCTGACCTTCAATTTCTATGTAACAAATGCACATTTCACCTGTAGGATTATAACCCTAGGTTGCTTGGACAACAGAGACATTTTCTTTCTTCAGCGTTTTGTCTGGATTTTTAAAGCACATGTGTAACTAAAATATATTTTGGGTTTTGGATAGAGTAGGGAAGGATCCAGGTTTTTACTGCTGTCTGTGTTCTCACTAGGGAGATATTTTCTCTTTTTGTCCTGTTTACCATTGTTACCAGGACTGAAAGTGATAGGAAATCCAAAGTTTGTTAAAGTGTAAGTAAACCCCCCTATCATTTTCAGCCAATGAAGCTGCCATCTTTGCCTCTGTTTAATCTACAACTGCCATGATGCTGCACATGTGATCAGTTATGACACCAGCTATTGGATGGTTTGACAGTTTGGTTGAGAGCACAACCAATGGGAGTGTTAAATTTCTGGCACGTGCCGGAAATGAAACTGTTTTATGGCTGGGTTTACTTCAGCTTTAAACACCAGAACAGCAGTGGAAGGACTAAAAGGGGAATTCCCTGCCATTTGCAAAGAGTTTTTCTTCCTGTTGTGTCACGGGGATAGGAAGCGAACTCCCAAATTGGACACAGACAGCACCCAGTATAAAACAAACTTTGAGGTTTTAGACCTTCCCAACTCTATCCAAAACTAAAACAAAATTGAAAAAAATAAGTTTTGGCTATGCATTCATTTTAAAGCTCAACACCAGCCAAAGAGTTCAGCACATGGTTAAAATACAGATACAGTAAGTGAACCATTTTACCTGCTATAAGACCTAGAATTCTGTTCACTAATCCTTTATATACATGTCCTAGTCACACTATGTACTTACACCACTATTCAAGCCTGCAGCTTCCTGTGTCCCCTCATCAAAGTTTAAAATGAACCTTTAGATTTCTTAAAGCCCCACTCTGGGCTACTTTTAGATGTATATATGCAGCAAGGTCTCCCCCACATGGCATGAGTTAAATGCTTGATAGGCCTTGGGGAAAAAGTACATACTTATTTCTCCCTCCCACAAGCTTCTTCATTAACATGCGACCAATCCCCCAAAGCGCCTTCACTTTACTGCCTGGTCGCAGCTCTCTCACATCAACACGTACAATGCAGGACCAGCAATCCTGCATCGTATGGGAAGATGGCAAGGTCCCCATCCAGCGTTAAACAGCAGTAGAGAATGGCAGCTGCCTGGAGAAGAAGGAATAAGGTAAATGTTTGTACTTTTTCTTCCCCCACTTGGCCAATTGTGCATTCAAAGTATGGTGGAGTCCCCATTACATTTGTAAATTTAAATATCTCAATTTTTGTTTAGAAAAAAATAATACCCTCTGGTTGATCAATGTGCATTGCAAGGATTTTAACAAATTTTGTAGCAAATTCCTACCTTTCATTGCTGTGAGGAATAGCTATTTGTTTCACCATGTCCTTTGCATACCAATTCTGGATAGGATGGTCTGGTTCATTGTAATTACCTGGTGCACTCTGGGTGTTCTAATGAGAAAAACTTAATCGCTGCATCCCTTTAGAAGAATTTAATCCTTGTGGAGTATTTTACCAAAACTGAACTTCTGATTGCAAGAGGTGCCTAAAATTTGACTTGGATTAGTGCACTGCAGACTTCTTGGAAAATCAGTGAGCCAATGCACAAGCAAGAAATAACATTTCTGGAGGTGTTCCATACACCAATGGCCTCCAGGATGCCATATTGCATTACATTTTATAGAAAATTACAGTGGCTGTAGATTAAGAAGGAAAGGTAATTTGTATGACATTCAGTTTCAACATGGCTTTTGTAGCAATTGTATATGATATTTTTTAATCCCCCCCCCCCCAAAAAAAAAGTGGAGTTACCCTTTAACAACAGCAGGGGGTTGGATTTTGAGCATGTAAACATAGTGGTAGTCTCATAATCTGCTCCATAAATGGTTTAAAGAACTCCTTTCCACAAGGTCTAAGAAGAATAATCAGTCCTGTAATTGATATGCAAATTTCATCTGTCAGCAGCTAAGTCCTCATCTCCATCCTATCTCTAATGACTCTAACTGAAGTTACAGGAAGACCAGGGGTGTATTTGACATGCAGGCTGTAATTGACAGCCTGGCTTTACCTTTTGGATTACAACATTTACATAGTTAATGTTCTAAATGATTTATTATGCAGCATTAATACTGTTCATGATGCAGTCCTGTGTCTGCCATGTGGGCAAAGAAACTGACAAAATTATTTTGCAAAAATATGCTCGCACTTTGTCATTTGTAGATACTGAGATAATGTTCATAAATATTTTCATCAGCATCATTTTACATGTTTTTCAGTCTTCCGTGTGGGAAAGACAAGATGATTTTGTTACTTGCCTCACCTTATGAACTTTCAGAGCGTGCCCCATTTTTGTTATTTAGCTAAACTTACATAAATTATGTAGGCCATTTAATCCCTAAAGGATGATGTCATAAACAAATTATGAGAACTGTACTTATAGACCGTTCCAAAACATCTGCATTTCATTCTGATGTTTTATATGTGACATTAATCCAAAACCATCTTTGTGTGATAATCTTCCCAACTCCCAGGGATAGCGGCATGCTGTTCTGAGACTAAAATTCCTGTCCACTCAACGGAGGATAGAATTTTCCATAAACTGTATTACACAGTAAAAAAGTTGACTTTCCACTGTGTGTCCCACTGTGTGGTGCATGTTCAGACAAAGGAGCTCTCCTGAGATTTTTTAAGATGCAGGAATATCAAATTATAATTATAATTGGCAAGTTCATTAATGCTGTCATCATTTTCAATTTGTGTCCTCTAGTGTTTGATTGCTGGTCTGTAGTTGCCCAGCTGAGCACAGACCAAAATCATTATGTGCATAAAGTTTTTTTTCTTCTTTATGTGTCATTTGATTACATGATTGGGAGCAGATCATAAAGCATTCCACTGGTATGGTCCCACCTTTATATATTATTTTTAATATTATTACAATACAGGATTTATACAGCGCCAGCAATTTGCACAGGGCTTTACAATATACGTGAGACAGTGCAGTTACAAAACAATTCAATACAAGAGAGTTAGAATGGCTCCGCTTGTGAGACCCTACAATCTAATAAGGTGGGGCAAGTGATATAAAAGATAACTGCGAGGGATGAGCTGATGGAAGAATTAAAAGTTCTCTAGTTAGGTGTAGGCAGGGCCACTGATAAGGCAATACAGCCAACTCTCTTGTACTGGGCCCAGGCCCCAACAGTTCAACAAGGGGAGTCCAGGCACCTGCTGAGCAGGAAGCCTGGCTGTACTCCCTTGGGCTGCACTGCAGGGGGATTGGTTTTAATATCTGCCCCTTCTACCCACAGTTTGCTCCCCCCCCCCCCCCATGTGCCTTTCTGCCCCACAGTACTGCTAAAATCATTTAAGTTCATTTTTTTCCTCATTAATGTACACACAGCACCCCATATTGACAGAAAAACACAGAATTGTTGACATTTCTGCAGATTTATAAAAAAAGAAAAACTGAAATATCACATGGTCCTAAGTATTCAGACCCTTTGCTCAGTATTTAGTAGAAGCACCCTTTTGATCTAATACAGCCATGAGTCTTTTTGTGAAAGATGCAGCAAGTTTTTCACACCTGGATTTGGGGATCCTCTGCCATTCCTCCTTGCAGATCATCTCCAGTTCTGTCAGGTTGGATGGTAAATGTTGGTGGACAGCCAATTTTAGGTCTCTCCAGAGATGCTCAATTGGGTTTAAGTCAGGGCTCTGGCTGGGCCATTCAAGAACAGTCATGGAGTTGTTGTGAAGCCACTCCTTTGTTATTTTAGCTGTGTGCTTAGGGTCATTGTCTTGTTGGAAGGTAAACCTTCAGCCCAGTCTGAGGTCCTGAGTACTCTGGAGAAGGTTTTCGTCCAGGATATCCCTGTACTTGGCCGCATTCATCTTTCCCTCGATTGCAACCAGTCATCCTGTCCCTGCAACTGAAAAACACCCCCACAGCATGATGCTGCCACCACCATGCTTCACTGTTGGGACTGTATTGGACAGGTGATGAGCAGTGCCTGGTTTTCTCCACACATACCGCTTAGAATTAGGGCCAAAAAGTTCTATCTTGGTCTCATTAGACCAGAGAATCTTATTTCTCACCATCTTGGAGTCATTCAGGTGTTTTTTTAGCAAACTCCATGCGGGCTTTCATGTGTCTTGCACTGAGGAGGGGCTTCCGTCGGGCCCCTCTGTCATAAAGCCCCGACTGGTGGAGGGCTGCAGTGATGGTTGACTTTCTACAATCTACAACTTTCCACCATCTCCCAACTGCATTTCTGGAGTGCAGCCATTTGGGTTCTTCTTTACCTCTATCACCAAGGCTCTTCTCCCCCGATAGCTCAGTTTGGCCGGATGGCCAGCTCTAGGAAGGGTTCTGGTCATCCCGAACGTCTTCCATTTAAGGATTATGGAGGCCACTGTGCTCTTAGGAACCTTAAGTGCAGCAGAAATGTTTTTGTAACCTTGGCCAAATCTGTGCCTTGCCACAATTCTGTCTCTGAGCTCTTCAGGCAGTTCCTTAGACCTCATGATTCTCATTTGCTCTGACATGCACTGTGAGCTGTAAGGTCTTATATAGACAGGTGTGTGGCTTTCCTAATCAAGTCCAATCAGTATAATCAAACACAGCTGGACTCAAATGAAGGCGTAGAACTATCTCAAGGGTGATCAGAAGAAATAGACAGCACCTGAGTTAAATATATGAGTGTCACAGCAAAGGGTCTGAATACTTAGGATTTCATTTTTAATAACTCTGCAAAAATGTCAACAATTCTGTGTTTTTCTGTCAATATGGGGTGCTGTGTGTACATTAATAAAGAAAAAAAATTACTTAAATGATTTTAGCAAATGGCTGCAATATAAATATAGAGTGAAAAATTTAAGGGGATTTGAATACTTTCCGTCCCCACTGTGTGTATATATATATATATATATATATATATATATATATATATATATATATATATATATATATATATATATATATATATATATATATATATATATATATATATATATCTCTCAATTCATTTGGATCACTCTCCAGGGAATGCTTGACAGGCAGTAAGGAAGCCTATTGCAAAGGTGGTTAGAGAAGGAGATAGCAAGACAGATTGAGGTAAAGATTTCCGGAGGATGGGAGAGGCTCTAGAGAAGTCCTGGAGACCAGCGTGAGAAAAGACATGGGGGCTAGAGGGCAGTTAGTTTTGGGACGACCATAGAGGATGGTTTGGATGATGTCATTTGGGACAGAATTGTGGATGGCTTTGTATATAATAGCAATCAAATAGAAAATTTATATCAATATACATTTTTAAAAGGTATTTCGTCTAAAAGCAAGAAGTCTATATTCACAGATACAGATCACACGGGATGAGTTTACAACATTTTTATAACTTGGTGAGGAAAAAGAAAACCTTGTTGCAGCCCTTGCCTAGGTTTATCACCAGGACCATGTATCGCTTTGCACACAATGTTACAAAGTTAATAATGAAGAGAAGATTTCCCTTTTACTATATTCTAAGTAACACGGTTATTTTAACTTTTCCATGGACAAGATACATCTCTAGGAGAAATATGCTTTTGTCATAGGTTTTGGAATTGTAAGCGTGGTGTTTGCTTGTATTTTTAATAAGTGATAAAAGCTAATGTACTAGGGAAAGTGTTTTTATTTATATCTGCACAAATTCATTCCCTATTGGTTCCAGGGGACTCTGCATTTGTTGGAAAGGCTGTGCGGTGCTGGGCAGGGCTGAACAGAGAGGAAAGTGAGTATTTTACCTGGCAGGATGCATTCAAGGACGTGGGGATATGAAAGGACAACTGTACCAAATGTACTAGACTCAGGTAACCTTAGCATTTAAACCAGTGTTTTTCAGCCTTTTTTCCAGTCAAGACACTCTATAAAATTCTGCACAAACTCAAGGCTCTCTATTCTAAAACATAAAAAACTAAACTAATTGTTTTATATACCGAAGTAAAATCCACAACATTAGAGGTAAGGTGAAGTATTCTTCCAAAGCTAATACACCTTTGCACACTAGCACCAACTAGTATTCCAATGTTTCTAGTCTCCCTCAGTTTCTCTCCCTCACTCAGCTAATGGGACCCCGATCCTGACGGACAGGGGCAAGGAGGGGCAAACAAGGATGCTGTGCAGGCACCCAATGTCCTCTTTATCAACCAATGAGGTCATTAGTGATTAGGACGCCACTGGGTCCTGGGTACTGGGTAGCTCTTCTTTTTCCTACACCCAGCTTTCTGATGACACCAGCAATGTACTTCAGTAATTTAGAGCACCAGTGAGCAGAGTATACCTGTGACTCTAAGGCTAAGTTTACACTTGCAGGTGGGAGGCAGTAAAAACAGGCAGTTGAGTTGCATTTTTCCTGCCCCCTCTTATTCTGCAAAGGCAATCAGACAGTCTGAATGCAATCTGGTCTTACCGCAACTGCCCTGCAACTGCATGCAATGCTGCCGGTTGTGACAGAGTGGTGGGGATTTTTAGGGTTTAAAAATAAGGTGAAGACACAACATATTGTCTCCTCACCATCTGTCAAATGCACTCTGAATGCTCTTCAAAGGGCAACGCCAATGTAAATGGGCCCTATAGCCTGGTTCACACTGATGTGGCTCTGCAAGCTGTGTTTTGCATAGGCATGGCAGCCCATTCATTTAAATGGGCTGCTGTGACTCCTGAAATGCAGGAAAAAGGTCCCTGCTCCTTTTTCTGAAAAAAACAGTCCCTGCTCCATTTTTGGACTCACAGCCCATACGGGAACTGCAAGTGCAATGCGGTTCCCAGTGTGGGGGCGATTTTTAGTGTGTGCCATCGCACACATCTCCTGCCTTTTTCTGGGCGGGTGGTTGCAGCTGTAGGGACAGGTTAGAACCCGCAGTGGCAATCACCCACATAGAGGTGAACCAGGCCTAAAAGAACAGCTTGTGCCGAGGCACGGTCACATGTAAGGAAGTGCTCAGCTTCTTGTAACTGGGAATTCTGCTCTAAAAATACATTTAAAAGAGAAGAATGGGAATTTTTTTTTTATTTTAGAATCATACTTACCTAGGTGAATGCAGCATTATCACTCAGTTCTCAGAGCTCTATGAGCAGAGAGCTGGTGACTGTCAGTCGGCTCAGGCTCTTAGTGGCTCGCTGAGAGGCTAAGCTGGGCGCTGGTCCAGGCATGTGGATGGATCCAAACCGTATGGTCACAATCTTTCCCGAGCCTGGACCAGCTCTGTGACATCAACCAACAGTGGGAAAACAGGTCACAAGAGTACAGAACAAACTGAGCTTTGGCACTACTTCTCCTTTAGGAATTTCTTTCTTAAACTGTGCTAATCAATTCATGTTAGCCAAACTTTATATTTTAAGTACAGTTATGCTAAATATTCTTTAAAGATTATATTTTTTTGCCTATAGTACCTGAGGCATACTAAGAGCTCATGTACATGTGCTTTCTTGACAAACATAGCCTAGCACTAGTCCATATCAATGCATTATTTGCAGGTAGGATGGGTTTCAACTGGTTTGCCTGCAATGCAAAAACATACCTCAATAAAATCCTGCATCCAAAGAAACTTATCGCATTGCAGAGACCTCCCCCAAATTTCCATATATAGGCAGACTGGTACAGTCCCCATTTTCCCCATTTGATCAGCACTGCAGGCTATAGCTCAGTTTATTCTGATGGCCAGGAAGTCTCCCTGCTGTCAGAATCTGCAGGGAGGATTCCCCCATCCACCTCGAATGTGTGGATGGGGAAAGCAAGTCTTTTTTTTTTAATAAAAAAAAAAAGTGACTCATCTATGGCCAGCTTAAGCGGGAATCTGCTGACCTGGTTTGACGTGCATTTTAAACTCATGTCAAATGCAGGAAAACACCACCCTCCCTCCCATACAAGGTTCCTCTACACTTTTTCTAATGCTACAGTTCACACCTTGGTAGAATTATATAGTTAATTTAGTCGAGAAAGACTAACTACTACTACTAAATCAGAATACTGTAGGTCAACAATTAGGTCTTGTTCACATGGGCGTACTAGAGTGTACGCCTGTGCGAGGGCTGCGTTTACCCGCACGGGGATGCACAGGTGTTACGCAATTCCCTAAGAGGGCAGTTGTAATCATGTCAATTGGGACACAGCCGCTGTGCAATTCCCATGTGAACGAGGCCTAATTGTTGATCTAGTCTGATTTAATTTAGTAGCATTATCTGGCCATTCTCAACCAAATTAACTATGACTGATAACAGTCCTGATGATAATGAAATGCACATACAGTATCTCACAAAAGTGAGTACATCCCTCACGTTTTTGTAAATATTCTATTATATCTTTTCATGTGACAACACTGAAGAAATGACACTTTGCTACAATGTAAAGTAGTGAGTGTACAGCTTGTATAACAGTGTAAATTTGCTGTCCCCTCAAAATAAGTCAACACACAGCCATTAATGTCTAAACAGCTGGCAACAAAAGTGAGTACACCCCTAAGTTAAAGGTCCCAAAGTGTCAATAATTTGTGTGGCCACCATTATTTTCCAGGACTGCCTTAACCGTACGGCATGGAGTTCACCATAGCTTCACAGGTTGCCACTAGGGATGGGCTGTCTGTTCGGGTCGAACATGAGTTCGACTCGAACATTGGCCGTTCGCCCAATAGCGAACAATTTGGGGTGTTCGTGGCAAATTCGAAAGCCGCGGAACACCCTTTAAAAGTTTATGGGAGAAATTAAAAAAATGCTCATTTTAAAGGTTAATATGCAAGCTATTGTCATAAAAAGTGTTTGGGGACCTGGGTCCTGCCCCAGTGGACAAGTATCAATGCAAAAAAAAGTTTTAAAAACGTCTGTTTTTTTCGGGAGCAGTGATTTTAATAATGCTTAAAGTCAAACAATAAAAGTGAAATATTCCTTTAAATTTCGTACCTGGGGGGTTTTATAGTATGCCTGTAAAGTGGCGCGTGTTCCCCATGTTTACAACAGTCTGAGAGCAAAATGACATTTCTAAAAGGAAAAAAAAAGTAATTTAAAAGTACTAGCGGTAGCGCCTGCTGCTATAATGAATTGTCGGGTCTCTGCAATACTCTGCAAGTCATTGAAGAAAATGGCATCGGATTCCCCCACAGTGCATTACCAGGCCCTTTGGGTCTGGTATGAATATTAAGGGGAACCCCGAACCAAACGTTAAAAAAAAAAAAAAAAAAAAATGCGTGGGGGTACCCCCAAATTCCATACCAGGCCCTTCAGGTCTGGTATGGATATTAAGAGGAACCCCGAACCAAAATTTGAAAAAAAAAAAAAAAAAAAAAAGGCGCGGGGGTTCCCCTAAAAATCCATACCAGACCCTTATCCGAGCACGTGAACCCTTATCCATCCCCATGAAGTCCCCCCTCTGACACACGGGGACTTCCCTATGGTTTTCCCTGTGGAAAATATATATATTAAGACTTTGGGGTGCACACTCTGATGCCGCGTACACATGACCAGACTTTCCGGCAGAAAAGGTCCGACGGAATCATTCCGTTGGAAATTCCGATCGTGTGTGGGCTTCATCGGACTTTTTCTTTCTAAAATTCTGACGGACCTAGAAATAGAACATGTTTCAAATCTTTCCGATGGACTCAATTCCTATCGGGAAAATCGCTCGTCTGTATGCTAGTCCGACGGACCAAAAACGATGCAAGGGCAGCTATTGGCTACTGGCTATTGAACTTCCTTCTTCTAGTCCTGTCGTACGTCATCGCGTTCTAAATGAACGGACTTTGGTGTGATCGTGTTTAGGCAAGTCCATTTCAGTGGAACTCCGTCGGAACTCTGTCGGAAAGACCGTCAGAGTCTACTCTGACGGAAAGTCCGGTCGTGGGTATGCGGCATAATGCAATAGGCTGCGCAGTCGCACACCTGTGTTCACAGCAGAAGCACTAAAGCCACTCCCTCTTGCTCTGCTCCCCTCTCCCAGTAGTGACATAGCAGCCTCCCACAGGAAAAAGTACATGTACTCACGTGCGCTCTATCAGCTTGATGGAGAGAGAGAGTGGGCAATTAAAAACTCTGTCACAGGGAGTCCATAGTTCATATGTGGCACTAGCACTAATAGTGGTCTTGGATAAGCTTTCCTGTGGATGGCTGCCGGCTCGTAACATGCTAGAAGAGACTTTGTGGAAAGCAAAGACACAAAGAGAGCAGCACCATCAAGTGCAGCAGTAGTGAACTTTTAATCCATAAAAGACATATGGGAACTCACAAGATCAATGAGATGTCAGCGCATATTGGGTAAATAATGAGGTTCATCCACTCATGGGAAAGACAGTCTGCTCGCTGGTGAAGAAGCAGCTGATGGATCCGGCTGCGCTGGTGGTATCCAGTGCTTCCAGACACTCAGAAAGTCTCAGAGGCAGTGGTGTACGTCACTTTGGGTTGGAGAACGAGTGGGGAGGAGCATTCGGGCTCCTTCATCAGTCCATCTCCAACCGGAAGTGACGTACACCGCTGCCTCCGAGACGTTCTGATGTCTGTGCAAAGCGAACTGCACAATGGAGGTAAGTATGACATGTTTGTTATTTAAAAAAAAAAAAAAAAAAAAAAAAAAAAGAGGGTTTACAACCCCTTTAATGTGCACTGGGGGGGAGCAGAGTAAGCTGAGCTGCTAAGAGAAAATGATGACAGTGTCTCGAATGTGAAATCTGTTAATTAAATGCTCCACGGTGCCTTCCACTACAGAGATCAGTGAGGGCTCATTTTCTAGCTTTTTTACTGTTTGTATAGAATATGTAATTGTTTAAATGTCTATACCTGGTTACAAGTTCATTTTAAGGCAATGTTTTTATAGCTTCTTTTCTCTCAATAAGAAGGCAGTGGATTTTCCAAAAGCCAAGGTTGATTATTTCAAGTTGGAGTTGAATGGCTCAGTACAGATGTGTTTCAGTAGGCAAGTTATTTATTACAATATAGAGATCCAAGTGGCCTTTACTGCCCCCCTTCTCTGCCTGACTAGCCTTTTCATCGTGAGTTAAATGTTGCCCTAAACACACAGGCAAATCCTTCTCCTATGCAATCAGCACCCAGCTGATCATAGTCTAATGTCATGCCCTAAAACCCTAATGCCGTGTACACACGAGCAAAATTTCTGACAGAAAAAGTCCAACGGAGTTTTTCATCGTATAATCCGATCATGTGTATGCCCCATCAAACTTTTTACGTTGAAAATTCTGAAAGACCTAGAAAGAGAACATGTTCTAAATTTTTCCGACGGAACCAATTCCTATCAGGAAAACCGCTCATCTGTATGCTGTTCCGATGTACCAAAAATGACGCATGCTGTGAAGCAAGTACGAGACAAAGCTATTGGTTACTGGCTATTGAACTTCCGTTTTCTAGTCCCGTCGTATGTGTTGTATGTCACCGCCTTCTTGACGGTCGGACTTTGGTGTGACCGTTTGTATGCAAGACAGCTTGAGCGGAATTCCGTTGGAATTCTGTCGGATAAACCTTCAGAGTTTATTCCGACGGAAAAACTGCTCGTGTGTACACATTACAATAAATTTACCGAAGACACCTTGAAATTAATTTTTAAGTGAAATTCAAAGATGCTGCTTTGGCTATATGAACCATTCTGGATAGACCTAAAACACTGTGAAAGATTGCTCTTTAGAGATGCTAATAATGTACTTGCCAAACATCTGGTTTACTACATCAGTTACAGCGGACAGTCTGGTCTGCTTAACTACAAACAGTGATTATTAGACATATTATTGGAGGTAACATGAACTGGATTTTGTAACCCAAAAATGTATTAAACCAAATTTTAATACTTTGTTTCAAATAGGAGAGTGGAACTGTTCCTGTAAGCCCTATAATATTGTCATTTGTTTATTCACATACTTTTTTATTAAGATTCTAATGGAGTAATGCAACCTCAACAAGACAGTATATAGAAAACACAGCCTATATTCTGTAGTCTACAGTATCCATGTCATAAAGCGGATTTGGTCATCAATACTTTATATATATTAAAAGATATGAAAAAAGCAATTTAAAGAATATGCATGTACCCTCAGAGTGAATAATCATCCTCTATTATAATTACCTACTGCCTTTGAGTGTATTAATGGCATATACATTGGCAGACTACAAAAGACCAGTAGAATTTAAAGTGGCATTAAACCCCACATCCAATCACTGTCCAAATCTTGCCGCCTCAACCTTCGTAACATCTCCAAAATATGCCCCTTTCTTACCAATGACATCACAAAGCTCCTAGTTCACTCCCTGGTCATCTCTCGCCTTGTCTACTGCAACTCCCTTCTCATTGGCTTACCTTAAGGGCCCTTTCACACTAGGGCGGTTTGCAGGCGCTATTGCGCTAATAATAGCGCCTGCAAACCGTCCCGAAAGTGCCGCTGCTTTGATTCCAGTGTGAAAGCCCCGAGGGCTTTAACACTGGAGCGGTGCGCTAGCAGGACAGGAAAAAAAGTCCTGCTAGCAGCATCGGAGTGTATACCGTTCCTGCCCATTGAAATTAATGGGACAGCGCGGCTATTCTGCCGGCAAAGCGCCTCTGCGGAGGCGCTTTGCGGTGGTTTTTAACCCTTTCTCGGCCGCTAGCAGGGGTAAAACCGCCCCGCTAGCGGGCGAATACCGACGGTAAAGCGCCGCTTACAATAGCGGCGCTTTACCGCCGACGCCGCCCCTGGCCCAGTGTGAAAGGACCCTTACATTCGCTATCCCCCCTTCAGTCCATCATGAATGCTACTGCTAGGCTCATCTATCTTTCTAACCGATCCATCTCTACTACTCCTCTCTGCCAATCACTTGCTTCTGCTCTCACCCAATGAATTAAATTCAAAACAATAACAACAACTTACAAATCCATCCACAACTCTGCAAACACCTACATCACTAGCCTAGTCTCAAAATACCAACCTACTTCGTTCTCTTCATTCCTCCCAAGACCTCCTGCTCTCTAGCTCCCTCGTCACCTCATCCCATACTTGCCTCCAGGACTTTTCCAGAGCCTCTCTGATCCAATGGAACTTCCTACCCCAATCTGTTCTACTCTGTTTGCTTTTAGACGATCCCTGAGAACCCTCCTCTTTGGAGAAGCCTAACCTGCCCCCACCTAACAACTGTACTTTGATTTTCTCCATCAACTCATCCCCCACAGCTATTACCTTTTGTATCATTTGACCCTCCCTTCTAGATTGTAAGCTCTAACGAGCAGGGCCCTCTGATTCCTTCTGTATTGAATTGTATTGTAACTGTACTATATAACATAAAAGTGAGGCGCTTATGCTTAATCAATAATCCATATCAGTATGCGTATGGCAACATGTGCAGTTACACACAAAGAAGTGTTGAGAAGGATCCGTCACCAGGAGAGAAAGTTCACACTGACCCTTACCCGAAATGGTGGACCGCTTAGTCAAAAGCGCTTGTATGTGTACAATCTCACCTCTCCATACAAGTAAAATGATGAGCTGCTCCAATCAGATCCACCTCGGATGGAATCATACAGCACAAATGTGTGGAAATAGGCAAGAAGAAAACCTCATTGCGCAGTATTACTGACAAGGGCAATTTACTTGTGTTTGCATATCCTCGGTTCTATAAGGGCTCATGCACACAAGCGCATTCCTCCTTATAGTTTAAACATGCTTTTGCCATTTTGGTGTTTGGGAATCCCTACTGCTGCATACAGCCACCCATAGACATAAATGGCATGTTTCACTACTTGCATAAAGTGACAGAATACTCACAAACGTGATGAAAAAAAAAAAAATCGCATGTTAGTCCTCATGGACTGAGATACTGTTTCCAACCGGTAAGATGGTGGCTTCTGAACGTGGCTGAACTACCGACGCGTTTCGTTACCAGGCGTCATCGGGGCAGAATAAATGCTGTACTTATGTTATATTGTCGTTTGTTTTCCCTACCAGGCAAATTGTGATAACAGCTGTGCTTCTAATATTTGTGTGAATTTATGGTTTTATATTAGTACAGATGATTAGTGTTTTTTTTTAACTATTGTAACTGTACTGTCTGCCCTCATGTTGTAAAGCACTGCGCAAACTATTGGCACTATATAAATCTTGAATAATAATAATAATAATAATAATAAACAAAAACAAAAGCAAGTATTATATTGCAGCTTACCAATCGTGACTGCATTCTTTTTTTTTTTTTTTTTTAGCTATCTTTGCTTTTATTTTCACCTGGTGATCCTGCCAATAAGTCTGTTATTTTTCAACAGTACAGGCTGTCCTGCAGATGTAGCAGTTGGAGGTTTGAAAGAAACCATTTACCACTGACGGGTGCTTGATCCACTTTTATTCATGTAAAACCTCTATCTCAAAAGGAACAAAACTGTTGCTGCAACTGCTTCAAATGTGGTAGCTGGAGTTTGGCTAAAATTTGTTAAGCTTGCCATACATGAATTAAAATTTGGCTGGTTCAGCAGGCACTGGCAGAGTTTAGATATATGTATGGGTAGAGCGGTTGTACAAAAATTGATTTACTGATTAACTTCTGTATAACCGCCCTGTCGGATTTTGCCTGCATTATGAACATAGGAGGTCGGCTTCTCAGCAAGGGTGCCATTGAGAGCATGTTTTCCATTTGCTGAATGTTCTCTGATTGGACAAGGTGGAAAAGCTGGGAGGTGACCTCCCGTGTTCATAAAGCAGAAGGGCAGCTTGGTATAGGACAATGATGGTATATACATCATTGGAATGGTCCAAGCTGGACAATTGTAACTTTGTATAAAAAAACCATACCTGGAATTCTTCTTTAAGCCATCTCCACTCTGGATGGGAGAGCAAAAGAGACACATTTGGACAGCAGCATTGTCAGTCTGTGGAGAGGGTAGTATTAGATAGCACTAGCAGATTTAAAAGGAAAAAGGACATGACTAACAAATTAAAGCGGAACTAAACCCTATCCTTAACAGCTGGGGAAGCTGCCATCTTAGCCTTGGTTTGCTCTGCAGTTACCATGGTGCTGCAAATGTGATCAGTTATGACACTGGCCATTTGATGGCTTGACAGAGAGCACAAGCAACTGTGACAGTAACAACTCTTAGAAAAGGATAAATCAATGAGTTTTGTTCAAAGCCAAACTCCTGTTAACATCATGTTTTAAGTAGTTACAGCAACAGTGTTCTTTCCTTTTGGGATAAAGGTTTTATGATTATTATTATACAGGATTTATATAGTGCCAACAGTTTACGCAGCGCTTTACAATATAAACAGGGAGACAGTACAGTTACAATACAATAAAATACAAGGGGGTCCTGCTCATGAGAGCGTACACTCTATTAGGGTGGGGCAAGTGGTACAGAAAGTGGTAACTGCGGGGGATGAGCTGATGGAAGGGATAAAAGATTAGTTGGAGGCGTAAAAGGCTTCTCTGAGGAAATGAGTTTTCAGGGATCGCCTAAAGGCAGCCATAGTAGGAGATAGCAGGACAGATTGAGGTAGAGAGTTCCAGAGGATGGGAGAGGCTCTGGAGATTAGTTTAAGGAAGTGGTGCACCATCCATGCTGATATGTCAGTTAGTAATGCAAGAGGAGACTGAAGGAGTGAGGTGAGGAGTAAAGAGATAGATTTGCGTGTCATTGGCATAGAGATCGTATTGGAAGCCATAGGAGGTTATCAAGTGACCAAGGGAGGAGGTGTAGATAGAGAAGAGAAGGGGTCCAAGAACAGAGCCTTGGGGAACCTCTACAGAAAGAGGAAATGGAGAGCAGGAGACAGATTTGTAGGTAACACTGATGAAGCAATGTGATTGGTAGGAGGAGAACCAGGATTAAGCAGAATTTTGGATGCCAAGGGAGTGGAGTTTATTGAAAAGGAGCGGGTGGTTTAACTGTATCAAAGGCCGCAGAGAGGTCTAGTAGTAGGAGTATGTATTAGTGGCCATTGGTTTTAGCAGTTAGTAAATCGGCAGTGAGTTTTAGTAGGGCAGTTTCTTTGGAGTGCTGTGAGTGAAAGCCAGGGATCAAAAGGTTGTTTTCAATGAGGTAGGAGCTAAGACGGTTGTATACAAATGAATAGAAAGCTGATCATTATAAGCACCCCTGTCAGCGTTAAATGGTTTGTCTCAACTTTGTAACTGACACTTTACTGCTTTCACATTGCCACATTGAAAAAAATGCAGTAAAAACTGTGATATATGTAGCGCTGGTAGATTTACAATCTACTGCAGATTAGGTAAATTTAGTAAATTGTGTGTTAGGAAGGTTAAAAGTTCGCCTCTGTTCCAGCTTGGCTGACGTTGTGTGTGCTTCCATGCTGACCGGTGGGTGTCACTGTTACCATTAGTCAGTGTTGGAAGGGCAACATGTCGAAGTGTATAGATGCTCCTCTGTCTCGGAGACAAGTTTGGTGGAGGTGGTCCACCGAGTTGCATTCTGGGAAGGGGGTATTTATGGGACAGACGCCATGTTCTAAGGTCGTTTTGTAGCCACCTGCTGGCCCTCCTGGCCGACAGGTATGCGTTAAGGAGCTACCTCGCGGTCCTCCGATTGGGAGGCCCACGATGCTACGGTGCAGGGGTGGGTCCAGAGGCTTGTCTGGGGCCTACCACCGCGGCCGAGGAATGGTCCTGAGCTGTCGGTCCTGTGTGAAGAAGCTGGACAGCCGAGGAGATCCCAGGGGAGGACCCATCTTGGAGAGATCACGCAGCGTGCTGGTCTATAGAGGGGCCTTGTGACTCGGTTGGAGGACGTATCCAAAAGAAGTAACCATACAGCATAGTGTCGCCGGTTTGGCTTAAAGGTTCAGGCACTGTGACTGACTGTTCACTGCAGAAGATCTGATACATTCTGTGGCAGAGGATCGTGCAGATTTACCCCCCCAAATAAGTCTGTGGCAGAGACTTTAGATTCGTGCTGCGTACTGGCTGCTAGACCGGTGAGAGAGGCCTATCCAGACGAGCAAAGTGTGCGTCCCATGAGGGGAACGCATTCCACATAATTATCTGAATTCTACCGGGACATTTCTCGCTAAGATTTTGCAAGAAGATATTTGAGTTTCTCCTGAAGGTTTCCTTTTCTGTCTCTTTCTTGCTACTTCCTAAAGTTTGACTGTTCAATAAAGCATTGAAAACGTACTCCAGTGTTGGTGCGTGTGTCGTCCAGCAGTAAACTCAACGGAACCAATAGACCCGGTGACGGTGAAACAGAGGGAAGCAAAGTGAAGGTAGCAGGCCCGCTTAAACCAGCAGCTCCCCCGTGAGTTAGTGCTACATATACTTACTAAGTTTCTCTCGAAGCCCCTTCCTTTAGCTGCGCAAACCATCACAGTTCTCTGACAGCATCCTGTACAATGCAGAACCAGCAGTCCTGCATTGTATGTGAGATGGCCAAGGGCCTGCTTACAATACAGTAAAAACAATGAGACATCACCAGCATTCCGTTGCATACATGTTGACTCATTTTTTAGTGCAGCGTCACATTAGTCACAAAAAAAACAAAGTTTTGGGGGCCACACAGGGTCCCTTTCTCAAGACAACATGGTTATCTACAGTATGTCCCCTTAAGGAAGAGACTATGCATGTCCCCAAAATGTTGTCTTATTTGACTAACATAACATTGCACTAATAAAATGAGTGTATATGTTTGCAATGGAGTGCTGGTGACGTCACATTATTTTTACTGTGATTTACGTGGTGCCATTTGCTACAGTCACTACAACACCCATCTGTTGCCAAAGTCAAACACTTAAAGGACCTTCCTTTGATTTCACGCCTACAACACAGGATGTCGGAGAGCGCCTACTGATGGGAAAAAAGGAATAATGCAAATATATAAACCCTATTTATCATCTCATAGTTTGTATTTCCCTCGAGTTCAGCTTTTAATTTTTCTTTAATTAATTTACCATGTAGGCAATCTCATGCACGTGGTGTTTGACCTGCATTATGAAACTTGTACAGTACATGACTGGCAGCTAAAAATCAGGTTAATATACAGTATGGGTGCCACATGTCAACACGACCAGCAAAATATAAAGTAAGGGATAAGAACACAACATAGGGAATAACTGTGAAAAATGACAAATTAATTGTATATAGTATAACTAAGAAAAGGAAGAACAACCAATAAATATTATGAATGTGATCTTGTCTGCAATAGGAGCTGTGTCCTGAAGTAACCCCACAGAAAATGAATGCTTTAGAGATAAACTAACTGTTAAGATATAACTTGGACCACACACAGTGTCATTATGAATTATGTAACCAGAAGAGATGGACGGTATTAAAGCAGGATCCTTGAATTACACTTGGGGGATATAAAATGTAACATTTGCTCTTTGAAGAATGATTGCACAGGAAGTGATATTTTCTTTTCCATTTTCTTTAGATAATTCCTTTAAAACTGTACTCCAGGAATTAGGCTAAACGTACCCTTGCAGTGGACCCAAAGCTGCAAGGCTTAAAGTGTTTGTTAACCTAAAAAAAAATAAATACAGATCCTGTTCCCTTAAAGCAGATTAAACAGCACAGTGCTTGTACTGTAAAATCTGTCCCTCTCTAAACTGTAAAAAACCTGGGTGATCCTGCCACTTCCTGTGTCCTCTTCTCTGCTCTGACCACAATAATCAGGGCTGCTGAGCCCTAACCACCGCGGTCAGCATACGTCCCTCCGTCTTTCGCAGCTGTCCACTCTGCTCTCCTCTCACCCCCTCCCTTCCTGTTAGCTCCCTGTTCTGTGTCTGGAGGTTTTTTGCCATTTGTGTCCCATTGGAGAGATTTTTACTTCCTGTCCCATAGCCAAACAGGAAGTGAGAGGAGAAAATTCCCGTAAATTACTGGGATCCCTTGGCTCCCCCAGGTCACCAGGACTAGTGTACTCATAGGAAGATTTCCCCTCTATTACTATTCTGGGGACAATCCAAAATTTGTTATTTTATTTTACTTTCACTTTCAATGATAATGGTAAAAAGGACAAATATAGAACGTAACTCTCCCTAACAGGGGCACAGACAGAAATAAAAAATGACAGATGTTCTGATCCATCTTCACTGAAAAGTTTTGCCTTTAGAAATACTTTAACCTGCTTATGTTGTCTTCGTGAAACAGAAAAAAACAACAATGGTAATAAGAGCCAAATGGTGGACACATTTTAGCACTCTTTCTGGTTCTGTTTCCAAACCATTTGCTACTGTATCAATCAAATGTAATTACTTGTATTACATTTAATACCTAATATTACATATTATATTTTCTCTTCACCAAACTGGGTTGTCTCTGCCAAGAAGAAGGAGGTGAGAATTTTGTCTCAGATGGTGTTTAAGGACACATAAGTCCACTTCATGGCCCCAACTGCCTCTTAGAATTTTAATCACGGGGGTAGCAGCAGTTCGCAAGAGACCCATTTCACACTGGAGGCGTTTTTCAGGCGCTTTAGCACTAAAAATAGCGCCTGTTAAATCACCTGAAAAAAAGCCTCAGCTGCAATCCCAGTGTGAAAGCCTTTTTGTGCTTTCACACTGGGGCGCTGCACTGGCAGGACGTCAAAAAAAGTCCTGCAGCTTCTTTGTAGCTCTGTTGAAATCAATGGACAGCGCCGCCGAACCGCCCACAAAGCGCTGCTGCTTTTTTATCGGCTGCTAGCTAGCCGCAAAGCGCTGCAAAAACAATGGTAAAGTGCTGCTAAAAATAGCGGCACTTTACCGCCGATGCTCGGGCGCTGGCAGTGTAAAAGTGCCCTTAGACGTGCTCCTATTGAAAGTATCTCTCCAAAAATGACATTTTTGTTGCATGGGATGCCTGAAATCTGACTTGTATCTTATACAGACTTCTGGGAAAATTGGTGAGCCAATCACACAAGCAGGAAATTATGTTTCTGGGGAGTGGTCAGTACACATTCTGTGTACAGAACAACTCCAGGTAGCCATATTGCAATGCATTCTCAGAAAATTACAGTGGCTGCAGATTGAAAAGAAAAGGTAATTTTTAATAACATTCAATTACAATATGATTAGTGTCGCAATCATATGTGCTATATTATTTTTTTTCTTCATTTGCTATTTTTTTTTTTTTTCGAAAATGGAGTTAGCCTTTAAGTGCAAATCTCCTTCAAGCAGCGGATTATATTTTTAGAACAATGATAACATGCCCTATATACTTTTTGAATTGGAAAGTCCCTTTAACTCTAATAAACAAGCTGAAATTTGCTTACCACATGTTAACTGGCTCTCTCGTAGGGCATGAAATTCGAGTCCCCGGACGTTAATTGGGTGTTCACAGACAGTGTCCTCACTGATACGAACTGATGAAGATGCCGCCCATTTCAAGACCCATTTAATGTTACAGTCACAGATGAGGGATTCACTACCGAAGAATCTAGACAGATGACATACATATGATTGAAGCAGAACTCCAGGTAAATACACCACAATGTGTTCATTTTCTATTAATTTATTAATGCCTCTTTCACACGGGCGGACCGTATGTCCGTGTTTCATCCATCCGTTTTCGGATGAAAAACGGACATACATGTATCCCTATGGGATATCGGATATCAGCGGATGAACATCCGCTGACATCCGATGACATCAGTCTCCGCTGTGCTCCGAAACTGATGACGGAGGAAAACCCTATTTTTCCATCCTTCTGCGGATCGGATGAAAACGGACAGACGGTCCGTTTTCATCCAATCCCCCATAGAGGAAAGCGGAGATCTGACCGGTCCGTTTTTGCACAGTGTGCAGAGATGGACTAATCATCCGCCAGCTCAGCGGGTGCCCGCTGAGCAAGCAGATGTCCAAAAACAAATCTTTCCAGGATCCGCACATGTGAAAGGGGCCCAACATTACTCTATGGACATGTTTTTTTACTAACACCTCCTCTTGTATACCCAGGCCCAGATTTTAAGTTACTTTTTTTTTTTTTTTTTTTTTTTTTTTTTTTTTTACGTACCTTATCCCTGGAGCACATAAATCATCTTATTTGACCCTGCGACATGACCACAGGGGCTGACTGATGAGTTTTCAGCAACAAAGCTAGGAGATGGGATCCACAAAAGGTGCCCTATGTAACATTCTACTGAGTCAGGGTGGCCTGCAGAACAGCACTAACTCTTTAACACACATAGGGATGAGATTAGGGTCTGGGACAAACCCAGTTCTATATCTGTGCCCGGACCTGCCAAACCAAAGCGCAATTTCCTCACCATAGCAACCAACTACTGATAATGCACTTCCTGGCCTTTGAATTTGAGTCAGCTGGCTTACAGGGCCAATAAGGGTGTGCTTGAATAAGCCAGCACCCACATATAACGATGGGTTGCCAGCAGCCAGCCATACTATCAGTGTGCTTAGTTGTTATAGTGCTGCTGACAATGTGCTGAGGGACAGATTGGTGTAGAGTGTGTATGCTGTGCATTTTCTGCAATTGGGGTGGGGAGGGCGCTGAAGGAAGGAAAAGGTTTTACATTCAATTGATAGCTATTAAGGATGAGCTCAGGCGTGTTCGCACAGCCCACATGCAGAGCCCGCCAGGAAGTCGGCACTGCATTGCGCTAATCACAGGCAGTGAGACATTGTCCTGATGCGTGGCTGCAGAAATTGGGAAATGTCTCAATGCCTGTGATTAGCGCAGCGCAGAGCCGACTTCCTGGCGAGCTCTGCATGTGGGCTTTGCAAACACGCCGGAGCTCATCCTTAATAGCTATCAATTGAATGTAAAAACCTTACTTTTAGTGTAACAACTTGGCTACTTTTAACATGGGAAAAAACACATAAATATGAGTGATATAGTTGCTGCCACCCCAAATGGGTCACAATATGGAAAAGTCTCCCCCAGTGGGGTTTTCCGCAGCATAATTACAGTCATTTAAAATTTGTTTAGAAAAGATTTTTTATTGAAAATGTAGCAACAAGACAAACACATAAATGTTTAAAATATGAGCTCCGGTCAGAGATATATATCACCATTCAATTTTACAATATTAGAACCATAAAACAGTATATGTTATCTATCTAAAATGCAAATTCTCTTTCCCTTTGGGAATTTGCATCTTAGATAAATAACATATACTGTTTTATGGTTCTAATATTGTAAAATTGAATGGTGATATATATCTCTGACCGGAGCTCATATTTTAAACATTTATGTGTTTATGTCTTGTTGCTACATTTTCAATAAAAAATCATTTCTAAACAAATTTTAAATGACTGTAATTTCGCTGCGGAAAAAGCCCACTGGGGTAGACTTTTCCATATTGTAACTTAGCTACTTTTTTTTTTTTTTTTAAATTAAAGCAGTATTTATTTTTTAAATTGCAGGTGCTGCTGTCAGAATACAATGTTCAGTGGGTGGGGGATCTCTAGCCACTTCATTTATATTGATGGAGGAATTTTATTTATTTTGATTAGCCTGCTTGCTGAACATAAAAAAAAAAAAAAAAAAAATACATAAAAAAAAAAAAAAAAATCACACAGACAGTGTATGGCCAGCTTTACTTTGCATGTAAGGATAAAGTCCTGTAGCCCTAGGGACTGCACATGGACACAATGCCACAACAAATTCACTGAAAGATATTTAGCATGGTCACCCCTTAGTAGGCTCGTCTGGTATTTCATATGTCTTTAAAATAAATAATGACTGTTTTTAAAAACAAACATGTTGCAAAAAAGAGCATGTATAACATTTTTTTGCCTATTATTCTACTTAAAAAATAAAATGTGTAACTCCAGCTTTATTAGACAATAAACAATCCCCTCCAAGTAAACAATGTACATTGTAAGGATTCTATGAAATTTGATGGCAGATTCCTACCTTTCTCTGTTCTGATGTTGCTGTTTGTTTAATCTCGTCCTTTCTCAAACTGATTCTTGCATGGGATGGTCTGCCTTAATTATGATCACCTGGCACAGTCTCGGTGAGACTGAGAAAAGCTGAGTGTCTGCAGCCTTTTAGATGAAGATAAGCCTGAGGCTCTATTCATATAAATTGCCATACGCTTATTTTTGATGGGCAGGCACCACACCTTAAGGCCTCATTCACACTTCTGATAACTACCCATGGGAGACTCCATAAGGATACTTGCACATAGGTACAGGCTGGAAGCCCCATTGAAAGTAATAAGAGGCTGGCAGCTAAGGATGAGCTCAGGCATGTTCGCAACCTGCACGTGCAGAGCCCGCCAGGAAGTCGGCACTGCACAGCGCTAATCGCAGGCAGTGAGACATTTTCCCGATCCGCGGCTGCAGAAATGGAGAAATGTCTCACTGCTTGTGATTAGCGCCGTGCGGTGCTGACTTCCTGGCGGGCTCTGCACGTGCGGGTTGCGAACACGCCTGAGCTCATCCTTACTGGCAGCACCCGCAGCTATTCATGGGCGTTTGAATGTAATCGCTCATGCAACAATTATGTGCAAATGAGATTGGCCCTGTACGCGGACAGCCTGCCAATTGCATAGATCCCTGCTGTGCCTCCAGTGGACAATCACAAATGGCCCCATTCGCAAGTGTGAATGAAGCCTAAAGCCTTGTACACACGCTTAGATTTTCAGACGACTGAACCTCCGTTTTTTGTGGTATGCCAGTCTCATGTCAAAAGTGAAGAGGTTACTAACAATAGGAAAATTTTCATACGACAGAATACAACGTCATAAGTGACGTAACATGTTGAATAGTTTTGTATGTATTCTTTTGTTTCTGAGCATGCGTAGTCTTGCTCTTACGATTTTTTTCGTACAAAACTGTACTAATGAAATGAAAATCGGACGTTGAGTTTACAACCGACAAAAATTGTATAGTCTACACACCCAGCTTTTGTCTGACAGAAAAGTGAAATCAGCTGTCGAAAGCACTGTACTAACGATCCGAAAATCGGCAGACAAATTTTTCCATCTGATTTTTGTATCGTGTGTACGGGCCTTTAGGCTAGGGTCACATATATGCGAATTGGATGCATTTTTAACCTAGCATTCAATTCGCATAAAATGTGAATGTGAACGGCTTTCAATGGAGCCGGTTCACACATGTCCGGTGCAGCCGCAATTTGAAAAAGGGTCCTGTGCGTTTTTGGGACCGGTTCAGGTACGAACTCAGATAAAAATTGGCACCTGATCACACCTGAACCAGTGAACAGAAACGCATCGGGACTCCGAACTGCAAACCGCAGCCAGACCTGTGTGAACCCAGCCTTACACACAGAAGGGAACTCTTTTATTTAACACACTGCACCACAACCTACAGCCAATGTATAGTGTTTTGGGTTGCCATTTAAAATGAATAGCACTGCACTCCACCGTGGTTTGTGCATTACATTGCATCACATTTAGGGCATGGGCACACAGGACGTTTTTACAGCTGCTTTTAGGGGCGTCTGATGTTTTTTTTAACTGCCTCTAAATGACCCTCCATGTTAGCCTATGTGTCCATACACACAGAAACTGTCAGAGGCGTTTGGTGGCATAAGCGTTTAGGGGCAGTAGAAAAAAATGACAGCCTGTGTATCCAGAAGCAGAGGCTGTTAAGCTGTAAAAAACAAAAACGCCCCTAAGCGCCGCTAAACGATGTAACAAGCTGTTAGCCGCACTTGGAGTTTTTAGGCATTTTTACATTATAGGGAGGGTTTTTACTGAAAAAAGCCAAAAAACGCAAATAAATGCTCATAAATGCTATTCAGAAACGCAGCTAACAGCGCGTTTTTAATGCTGCTTTTTCCTGGCAGGAGCACTGGCGTTTTTTAAACGTCCTGTGTGCATGAGGCCTTAGGGACGGTTCACGGCACAATTTCTGTATTCTGGGTACGTGTTTATGATGTTTTTTTCATCCATTGCACTGCATTTTTCCCCCCTTTTGTTTTTTTTTATTCATCTCAACTGAGGACAATGTGCGTTCCAGTACATTTTTTATATGTTTTGCTGCGTTCCATGCAGAAAAAATGCAACATGTTCTTTTGTTGACTGCACTGGAACACACTATACAGTGTAAACACTGTCCATGCGATTTTGATGTAGAATAAAAATGCACTGGGCTGCATCTAGTGTGAACCAGCCCATATGTGGGAATGGGTTGTAGAGTACATAAACAAAAATGTAGAGCCTATTGCAGGAGATACCTACAAAATTGACTTTTAACAGTGCAAATCTGGGAAAAGCACTGCTCAGCCACATGAGCAGGAAATCTCTACATCAACTACGTGCAGGACACATGCAAACTGATATGTACGGAACAAATATTTACATTTTTGCAAACTTTAGTCTCTGCTTACTAAAATGGAAAGGATTTTTAATCACATTAAAATACAAAATGGCCTGTGTTTTCCGAATCTATTTAGTTAGAAAACACATTTACCTTTCCTGTGGAATGCACGTAGGTGAGATTGACCTGGGAATGTTGAGTAGCTCAAATCTCACAAGAAGATAATCCTGCAATGTGGTGCAGCGTCTTTTTGTATGAGATTTGGGCTGCTCATCATTCCCCAGTATCTAATTTGTAGAAGGATGACATTAACCCCTACACTTTTTTTCACCTTTTTTCATTTGCGTTTTAGGGAGGGGAGGGGGTGACCCACAATAAATAAGCGGATGATTTAAGCCTGTCACATATTTAGCTGTTTTACTAAAGTTTCACTTTAACCACTTCAGCTCCGGAAGGTTTTACCCCCTTCCTGACCAGGCCATTTTTTGTGATATGGCACTGTGTTACTTTGACCCTTGCTCAGTTGCACGGTTGTGGGACACTGTATCCAAATAAAATGTTTGTGCTTTTTTTTCCCACAAACAGAGTTTTCTTTTGGTGGTATTTGATCACCTCTGCGGTTTTTATTTTTTGTGCTATAATAAAAAAAAAAAATTGAAGATAAAAAACAATATTTTTTAACTTTCTGCTTTAAAACAAATCCAATAAAAAAATTGAAAAAATCTAATTTCTTCATCAATTTAGGCCAATATGTATTCTGCTACATATCTGTGGTATAAAAATCCCAATATGCATATATTGATTGCTTTGTGCAAAAGTTATAGCGTCTACAAATCATGGGATATTTCATTTTTTTTTACTAGTAATTGCGGTGATCAGCGATTTATAGTGGGACTGCAATATTGCAGCAGACAATTTGGACACCTAACTGGTACTTTTGACACTTTTTTGGAAAGCAGTGACACTAATACAATGATCAGTGCTAAATAAAATATGCACTGTCACTGTACTAATGACACTGGCAGGGAAGGGGTTAACATCAGGGGTAATCAAAGGGTTAACTGTGTTCCTAGGTTGTGCTTACTCACTGTGGGAGAGGTGCTTTGACTGGGGAAAGGGGAAGTTCAGTGTTTTTGCTTAGCAGAAAAACAGAATCAGTGCTTTCGCTTCTGCCTGTGCCCTGTGTAATCGACAGGTGCCAGCGCATATCGAGCCCAAGTACCGCTGCTGGGCTCCCACTGTGCATAATCACAGCGGGAGCAGGATGCCGGCAGCGTGACCCCAGACCTGAAAGTGTCAGACCACATACTGGGTATGTGACCTGGCACAGAGCGCCCGCCCTGCTGTGTTAAATGGTACGGTGGGCTGTCCGCAAGTGGTTGACTTTGAAAATCTATTAAATGGCTGATACTATTGCCTTAAGATGCATAATTTATTAAAAATAAAACTCTAATTTAAACTGAATTACTGTCTACTGTTCTGTTTATGATGATCAGCAAAATGATTGCTTTTTTTTTATTTGGCAATAACAAAGAGGATAAACATAAACAAAAAATGAAACAAATATAATCAAACTAGGAATCAAGATAGGGAAAAAAGTGATTACACCACCATGTTTCTTCTTCAGCTGTATCTCATAGAAGATAATAGATTATGGTGGCATGAATTATTAGTAACATTCTGCATAAAATGTCAAGTCTCTCTAGATTGACAGACCTATCTTGGTGGGGTGTTTTTAACCTTAGATGAAATATGAGAAACATTCCCAGAACAGGTTTGGAAAGGCAGAACATTGCAATTAATTGCTGTATTTGTTATGTATGTAATTATGATACTACATAAGGACTCATTCTCCTGCGCCACAGTCCTTGCTGACTCTCTGAAAAGGGAATCACTTTTCAGAGGGTGGTTGACAGGTAGCTGGGAGGCAATATGTCACCTCTTCACTGCCTGTTTTAACCAGCGGCAGCCGGTCCATAAGGGGTGCAGAGGCGCCGCCTCCCTAATCTCCATGTGCCGCCTCCATGCAGACTCATAGGGTTCTATGAGATATTTTTTTTTAAGTACATGATTAGAGCCTAAAGCTCTTATTGGCTTCAAAAAGGTTGGGCTCGTGGCACAGAGCACTGTGCCCCAAATCCACCCACTTGTGACATCAGTGAATCAATATTCCCTATTGTTTTCAGGCTTCTCCTCCCGGCCAATCAAGACAGGAAGCGGGTCTTAAGACCGAATTAGCCCAGAGCCAGGTAAGGCGTGACCTGGATGGGGGGGGAGTTGTATGCCCCCCCCCCCCCCAAAAAAAAATGGAGCACCAGCCGCCACTGGTTTTAACCTTAAAAAGGCTGAACCACCACACCACCTGCCTTGAACACAGTTACAGGGCAATTGTGGTGCAGCCTGATTAACTTAATGGGTCATATTCAGTGGCAGTACTGTCCTCCGAATGCAGAAGGGGGTTTCATTTTTGGGACAAAGCATCACATACGTATATACAGCCCTGAGCAGTTGCATGCATACCTCCCAACATTTTGAGATGGGAATGAGGGACACCTACTAGCAAATGTATGCAGGCATATAACACGCCCCTTAAAGGGGACATTTTATATACAACTATACAGATCAGACCAAAATGAGGGACAAATGGGAGGAAAGAGGGACAGGGGGACATTTTTCCAAATCAGGGACAGTCCCTCGAAATTAGGGACAGTTGGGAGCTATGGTTGCATGTCTACTTAGGTGGGTGATCGGGGGGGCTGTAAAGCCCTAGAAGCCCAATGTTAGCAATCAGTTTTTAGCATTCAGCAACTTGGAGAATATTTATAAAGCTTGAAGCCCAATTTAAAGCAGCATTAATCCCAAAAACAAGCATTTACAGGTACCATATAAATATGGTCCCTTCACCTTGTAGGCATACATAGGTTCATATGTAGTACTCACATGACTTTTAGAGAAGAAAGTGCGTTGAAAAGACCAGGTTCCAGTGTTGAAAAAATATTTCCTGATAAGTTACTGTATGTGAAAAAGAGTAAACATTAAAATTACACATTGTTAATATTTTAATATTTTGAAGAATATAGCTGCATAGGTTTGGATACATTGACAGACTCTGTCTATACTCTGTCTTCCCATAATAACAATTTGATTTACTCAATATGAGATACACTGTTGGTAATGGATTTCTGAGATATATGTATATTTGCAATTAAAGGTTGAAAATGGTTAGACTGATATGTTTTCTTAATACAGAGACTGATATTGCAGAGACATAATTTATGGCATGCCTTGACTGTAACTATTCTGGGAAAAAGTTAAAGCAGTTGTAAACACAAGTTTTCCTAAAATAAAAAACAGGTTTATGCTTACCTGCTCTGTGCAATGATATTGCACAGACTGGCCCCAAACCTCCTCATCTGCTATAGGAACACTCATACGGGCTAGATCCCAAGCCAGGATGTGTGTTCATAGACATTTTGGGACAAAAATAAGCCATCTATGGCCACCTTAAAAAGACCCCGTCACTAAACTAATTTTTATATATTTTTTCATAAATATAACAAGTCTGTAGTTGGGCCTCTTCACATTTAATGAGACCTCTTTTACTTACATGTATGTAGCTGGTATTCATTTGACATTTCTGGTAGTACAGGTGGATCTCATAAAATTAGAATATCATCAAAAAGTTAATTTATTTCAGTAATTAAATTCAAAAAGCGAAACTCATATATTTTATCTAGATGCGTTACACAAAGTGATATATTTCAGGCATTTCTTTCTTTTAATTTTGATGATTATGGCTTACAGCTAGTGAAAACCTAAGGAAGCAAGAAGGGCTCTAGAATATCCTGGTAGAGGGTTGCACTGACTTTGGACTTGATAAAACACAGTGGACCAACACCAGCAAATGACATGGCTCCCCAAATCATCACTGACTGTGGAAAATTTTGCATTTCATTTTGAAATTAAGGTCCCAGAGTCTGGAGGAAGTGTGGATGGAGCACAGAATCCAAGTTCCATGGGGTCCAGTGTGAGGTTTCCACAGTCAGTGATGATTTGAGGAGCCATGTCATCTGCTGGTGTTGGTCCACTGTGTTTTATCAAGTCCAAAGTCAGCGCAGCCCTCTACCAGGAAATTCTAGATCACTTCATGCTTCCCTCTGCTGGCCAGCTTTATGGAGATGCTGATTTCATTTTCCAGCAGGACTTGACACCTGCCAACAATGCCAAAAGTATCAATACCAGGTTTAATGATCATGGAATCATTGTGCTTGATTGACCAGCAAACTCGCCTGACCTAAACCCCATAGAGAATCTGTGGGGTATTGTCAAGAGGAAGATGAGAGACACCAGACCCAACAATGCAGATGAGCTGAAGGCCACTATCAAAGCAACCTGAGCTTCCATACCACCTCAGCAGTGCCACAGGCTGATCGCCTTCATGCCACACCACATTGATGCAGCAATTCATCCAAAAGGAGCCCCGACCAACTATTGAGTGCATACTATACTGTACATGGACATACTTTTCAGTAAGCCAACATTTCTGTATTACTAATCCTTTTTTTCATTGGTCTTATGTAATATTCTAATTGTCTGAGATACTGAATTTTGGGTGTTCACTAGCTGTAAGCCATAATCATCAAAATTAAAAGAAAGAAATGCTTTAAATATATCACTCTGTGTGTAACGCATCTATATAGTATATGGGTTTCACTTTTTTAAATGAATTACTGAAATAAATTAACTTTTTGATGATATTCTAATTTTATGAGATATACCTGTATATGTCTATTATACAAGCCCTAATAATTACTTCTTGCATGTCTACCTTTTGTGAGACACTACTGTTTTGTATTGCACTGCTTTGTTGGATGCTTTATTTCTATAAATAAAGAACTTGAAAAGAATTTGAAAAAAAATAAAATAACAGGTCTGTTTTGAAACAATCTTTTCCCCCTTTGGGCAATGATTTTGTTAACATATTACAGAGTTAAGTTAGTTTCACCCTGCTGTGCTCTGGGTTGGCCACAGCTCGGGTGCACCCGTGGGTTTTATGTGGTTTCCCATAGATTTTCTATTAGGTTGCCCATTTTTGCCACATTTTCTGAAAGAGCACCAAAGATGCAGCATGCAGGACTTTTGGGAAACTTTCAGACAATGCTCCAAAGACACACAACATAATAGAGATTCTAAGGGAAATTGTGGGTTAACTGCATGAAAGCCACATGTACACCCGCACTGTGACCAAACTGCAGCACAGCAGCATTAAACTGGTCTTACAGGCAGGGGGAAAAATAACAGGCCTATTTTAAAACAATCTTTTTCCCCCTTTGGGCAAGCATGAAACTGACCATACAGGCAAGGAAAAAAAAAATTAGAAGGATCCAATATTTTCAGGTGTGTCAAATGTATTTCTTTCCACCTGCCCTCTGCTACACCTTCCCTGGCCACTTCATCACATGTAATTGATTACTGATTTGACAAGTGATTGCTGAGACATTGTGCAGGAGAGCTGCCTCTAGATCCCAGCCTCATTTTTTCCCTTGCCTCCTATAATACGTTCACAAAATCAGTGCCTAAATGGGTTAATTAGGTGTTAAAATAAGCTTTATTACATTTAAAAATAGATAACATGACATTTTGATCTTGTGGCAGGGTCTCTTTAAACCACTTCTATACTGCAGGCCCTCATATGACGTCCTGGCTTTCAGTGGTAATATCTGAATGATGCCTTATACCCTAAGCATACCTCCCAACATTTTGAGATGGGAATGAGGGACACCTACTAGCAAACGTATGTAGGCATAGGACACGCCCCCTGCTACACCCCCTTAAAGGAGAATTAACCAAAAAAAAAGGTTAATTCAATCCACAAGGGCTTTTTTTACCACTACTATTCCTTTATATTGGCTTTTAGAATTTACAAATGCAACAATTTAGAATTTGGATGAAAGGTTTAGCACTGGGAAACACTTTTTGAAAGATAAAAAGTGCATTTTATATACATCTATACAGATCAGACCAAAATGAGGGACAAATGATGGGGAACGAGGGACAGAAGGGACATTGCTCCAAATCAGGGACAGTCCCTCGAAATTAGGGACAGTTGGGAGCTATGCATAAGAATGATCATAGTGGCAGCTCAGCTGCTTGATCGTTCTTACTGGTGTCCCCCCCCCCCCCTCCCGCTGCCCTCCAGTGCTTCTCCAGGCTCTCCTGTGCGATCGGGGATATGGAGATGCAATCTGCCAGTGCTGGAAGGAAGTCATAGAGAAAACTGAGGGACAGATGGTCCCCGGCAATCTCTATGACTCTCGGAGGCCCAGGCGCAACGTTATGTCACATCTGGGCCTCCGGAAGTAAACAAAGCCGAGATCTCGGCTAGAAAGCATTAGATCGTTATTTTTTTTTTTTTTATGCTTTCCAGCCTGGAGGAGAGATGTGGGGTCTTATAGACGCACTATCACGCACTATTCCCATTACAAGGAATGTTTGCATTCCTTGTAATAGACATAAAAGTGATTAAAAAAAATGTTTTAAAGGGAAAGTGTAAAAATTTAAAAAAATTAACTAAATTAAACAATAAAAAAAATGAAAGCACCCCCGTCCCCACGAGCTTGCACGCAGAAGAAAATGCATACGTAAGTCACAGATACGTAAACAACGTTCAAACCACACATGTGAGGTATCACAGCGAACGTCAGAGCGAGAGCAATAATTCTAGCACTAGATCTCCTCTGTAACTCTAAAAATGTAACCTGTAAAAAAATGTAAAGCATCACCTATGGAGATTTTTAACCACTTCAATACAGGGCATTTTCACCCCCTTACTGCCCAGGCCAATTTTCATCTTTCAGCGCTGTCACACTTTGAATGACAATTGCGCGGTCATGCGACGTTATACCCAAATTAAATTTTGATCATTTTTTCCCCACAAATAGCGCTTTCTTTTGGTGGTATTTGATCACCTCTGCGTTTTCTATTTTTTGCACTATAAACAAAAAAAGACCGTCAATTTTGAAAAAAAAAAAACACAATATTTATTACTTTTTGCTATAATAAATATCCCAATTTTTTCCCTCAGTTCAGGCCGATACATATTCTTCTACATATTTTTGATAAAAAAAAAAAAAAAAAATCGCAATAAGCGTATATTGATTGGTTTGCGCAAAAGTTACAGCGTCTACAAAATAGGGGATAGACTTATGTCATTTTTATTATTATTATTTTTTTTTACTACTAATGGCGGCGATCTGCGATTTTTATCATGACTGACACTACGGCGGACAGATTAGACACTTTTGACACTATTTTGGGACAATTGTCATTTATTAAAGTGATCAGTGCTATAAAAATGCACTGATTTACTGTATAAATGTCACTGGCAAGGAGTTCACACAAGGGGGCACTGAAGGGGTTAAATGTGTGTCCTAGGGAGTGATTCTAAGTGTGGAGGGAGGGCACTGATGAGGGGAGGAGACTGATCGGTGTTCCTATATACAAGGAACATACGATCAGTTCACCTCTCCCCTGACAGGACATGGATCTGTGTGTTTACACACAGATCCACGTCCCTGCTCTGTGATGCGCAATCGCGGGTGCCCGGCGGACATCACGGCCGCCGGGCATGCGCATCAGGTCTCCACAATGCCGGGAAGCCGAGGACTTTATATGACGCCCACCCGGAGGGAGGAAGGGTTCCTGCGGTCATCATTTTACTATGGAAGTGGTTAAGTACCGAAGTTTGGCACCGTACTACGAGTGTGCGCAATTTTAAAGCGTGACATGTGAGCTATCTATTTACTCGGCGTAACAACATCTGTCACATTATGCAAAAAAATTGGGCTAACTTTATTGTTTTGTTTTTTTTTATTCATAAAAATGTTTTCTTTTTTCCCAAAAAAATCGCGTTTGAAAAATTACTGGGCAAATACCGCGTGACATAAAAAGTTGCAAAATATATATATATATATAAAAATATAAAAATGTTTGGCCCAGTATGGAAGTGGTTAAAATCCTGTTCATAGCCTGAGCCTGGAAGCCATGGGGACACAAAGGTTAATTTAAAGAACTAAATGTCTGCAGGGACATTTTTAGACATTATGCTGGACACCTAAATGATGCAGCCCTCATGCAAGCTCCACCCTTTGTGCCATGCAATTATTTTAGTAAAACTATCGCCAGAATATGCTTTTTGGAGGCAGCTTGGGCTCTGGTTTTTATTCACATCTACAATTAGCCACACAGCCCAACAAAAATGGAAAAGGGAGATGGATTAATGTTCCTCAACCACTTGCGGACTGCCCACCGAACATATACTGCGATTAGACTCAATGTCCGCCGGCACCTGTCGATTGTTCAGTACACAGGCAGGACTGCAATCTGCCTATGTAAACAAGACAGATTGCTGATCTGTGGGGAGGGAAGACATTGATCTTGTATTCCCGCAAAGCAGGGATACGGATCTTTGCCTTCCCTTAGTAAAAACACCTCCTTACAGTACACAAGCAGTGGCTAGGAACATATTTAACCTTTTGATTGCCCAGCAAAATTGCAAAAGCAAAGCAAGGGAACAAATTTGCTCTTCCCCTAGTAAAAGCACCTCACACAGTTTAGCAAAACACTGGTTAGGAACATAGTTAACCCTTTGATCACCCCTGATTTTAAACCCTTCCCAGCCAGTGTCATTAGTACAGTGACAGTGCATATTTTTAGCAGTGATCACTGTATTAGTGTCATTGGTCCCCAGTTAGTGTCCGATTTGTCCGCCGCAACATTGTAGTCCCGCTATAAGTCACTGATCACCGCCATTACTAGCAAAAAATTAAAAAATAAATATATATAAGTATCCTATAGTTTGTGGATGTTATAACTATTGCGCAAACCAATCAATATACGCTTATTGGGATTTTTTTTTTTACTAAAAATATGTGGCAGAATACATATTAGTCTAAATTGATGAAGAAATTTGATTTTTTAATTTTTTTTTTATTGGATGTGTTTTATAGCGGAACAGAAAAAAATATTGTTTTTTTTTTTTTTTAATTGTTTGTCTTTTTTTGTTTATAGCACAAGAAATAAAAAACGCTGAGGTGATCAAATTCCACCAAAAGAAAGCTGTATTTGTGGGAAAAAAAAGGGCATCAATTTTATTTGGGTACAACGTCGCACAACTGTGCAATTGTCAGTTAAAGTAACGAGGGCAAGTGGTTAAACTATAGCAAGTCCTCTAAATCGTATCAACCTAAACTGCTCAAGTCCCCCCTTAGGCTCCATTCACACTAGCGCGTTTTTTGATGCATTTTGCATTTTGCAGAAATGCATGGGAATTTTTTAACATGGGTTCCTATGGAACATGTTCACATCAATGCTTTTTTGTATCTCTGCGTTTTTGGAAAGGGTCGGGGACTTTTTTTCATGCAAAAAGCAGCGTTTTGCATGTAATGGATTTCAATGGACAAGCATCAAAAACGCAAGTGCACCGTTTTTGCAGCGTTTTTGCAGCGTTTTTGGTGCGTTTTTGGTGCGTTTTTGCCGTTTTTTTTTTTTTTTTTTTTTTTTTTGTAATTTTTTTTTAAGACTGTAAAAAAAAATGAAAAAAAAACGCAAAACGCAAATCGCGGCAAAAACGCACCAAAAACGCACCAAAAACGCTACAAAAACGCTGCTCAAAAACGTGCCAAGCATGAAGAAAAAACCTCCAAAAACGCTCAAAAGCAACATGCATAGGTGTGAATCGAGCCTTAGTTAATTTTCTGAATGTATCTATAGATTCCCCAAGGAGGCCAAAAAAGGGAAACCGTAGAAAAAAAAATGATCAAAGCTTGAAAATGTTAAGCTCCTTGCTGCCCTTCTCTACCGTGCTGCCCTTGGCACTGGTCCTGGACAGCCATTATGGTAAACAAAGTCCTGTCTTTGTGCTAGCCAGTAATAGGTCGTATTGTGTCAGAGTTATGTCGTGCATACACGTGTCGAATTCCGAACGATTTTTCATTTGAAAATCGCACCTTTGTATAATTGTTCGATTTTTGACCATTAGTGTGGCCACAACAACAGCTGATTTTTGTGCGGCCATCGAATTTGAGTGATCGGGCATGTTGGAAATTTTTTTAAAAGCTAACGAATTTCTAATCAATGATGAGAAAATCGTGCGAGAAATATAATTAAAAAAAAAAAAGAAATGTGCATGAGCTGCGACCTGAAAAGAAATGAAGATTCCCGGCCACGAAAGTTTTTTTCTGTAACATGAGGTAGAATGGAAGGATTGGTTGGTTGAATTTCTTAATCAATGGTGGCACCATCAGATTCCAAACGCACAAAAAAAGGGGGAAAAGGCATTTATAATGCATATATACAGTATATATACATATTTATATATACACAAATGTTTTGCCTTTCATTTCTATTTTAAACTGAATGGGTTGTTTCACAAAGTGAGGATTTACAATCACTTTAACCAATTAGGATCCTAAGATGTTAATCTCACATGTCCTATTGTCCTTCTCAGCTGAGCACAAATCCACACATGTACTGTAGCTGCCAGGAAATTCTGCTGGATCGATCGTATCCCACACATAACTTATTTCATAACTGATCTATTCTCAGTCTGGATATTCTTTATGTTCTGACATATTAGCCCAGCTGAAGGGCCCATTAGAACCCCAGAGACATGCTGCCATGCTTTTGGACATACTGACCACCAAGCATAACTAAGCTCCTTTATAGGAGACTGTTTATTTTGAGATCCATCCATCCTAATGTATCCCTGTTGTCTTTTTGGCAGCTAGCATCCCTATCTGTGTAGCAGAGGTAATATAAGAATAGGTTCACGTCATACACAATGTCAGATAAATACTCCGGACACCTATCTGCACACTTACACCTCCTTCCTGTACCCCACTCTTCCTTTATCCTTCCTCCCCCCATAACAATAACGACACTAACCAGAACACACTTAACCCCAACTTACGCCAAGACAAGGAGCTTCTCCCTTGTAACAGATCCCCAATGTTAAAGTTGAAGTACTTGCACTACCTGAGATGGTGAGTGACTCAAATACCCCAACTAGAGAACTGGCAGGATAACAAGCAAAGGTCTAGCTGTAATCGCCCTCACCCACTCACAGTTTGATCCCAACAGGGGGTGTTTGGGTGCCTTGGTGGCGAGCCCGGTCTCTCTACAAACTCCTAATAAAGTCCCTCTACTGTCTCATCACCATTACTGCCCTTTGGGCTGGACCCGGCCAGGGGTTTCTATGGTTATATATGTATTATTTGGTTTAATTGGTTATTGCCACAGTTCTCATCTGGCTATACCTCATATGTATTCTAAACATACAAATGCATATTGCACAACCTTAATAAAAACATTGAAACAAAAAAGAATAGGTTCACACGGTGGGTGGTTGCAGGTACAGGGCAGTGTGTAAATTGCACCTATTCCCACACTGCAACCACCCACAGTCAAAACATACTTCTTTTTGCTGATGCGTGGGGCTGCCATTCATTCTTAATAGCACCCCCACACATCTGAAAATGCAGTGCGTTTTCGAGTATGAATAAACACATGGTGCAAAAGCGGCTGTGTTTTTTAAAAAAAGGTGCAGGGACCTTTTCCCTGCATTTCTCGCAGGCACAATAGTCCATTCAAATGAAAGGGCTGCTGCGCCCTTACAAAAGCAAGCAGCAATAAACACGTGAGTGTAAGTATAGTGTTAGAAGCAATTTTAGTACTGACTAGCTGAGTTCCAACAGGTGTGCTCAGTGCTTGTTAAAATGTAAACCAAAACAGATACATTGTAGTTACCGTGTTTCCCCGAAAATAAGTCCTACCCCAAAAATAAAATTTAAAAATAATTTTGCCAACTAACTGAAAATGCTGTTTCAGGTCCATGTCTCTAGTAAAGACAGTGAACAGAGAATTCCTCAAGGGGTGGGATTTTAACGGACCAGAAACAGGAAATGTAGTAGAAAAGTATACAATTTATTGATAAAGTATCAGATAAAAAGTTGAATAACATAAAAAAAGCACATAGCATAAGTAACAACATGGAATCAAACCAATGGATAACTTATGGATCAACTGTCCATGGTGGTGGGACAGAAGAAATACAACGCATTTCAACAGAGAATATAAATGCAGGTCTTCTTCAGGGAGAATCCTTATGGGAGACTTCAGTTGCACATTGCACCGCTGGAGTATAAGACAAGACTGGGCATCACAGTCCGATTTAACATACTCCCTTCCAGTCAAGGCTCCATTTACACCCCCCCCTCTTGGCCCTGGGGTTCTCTTTATGTGCCAAACACTCTGACAATCTTAATCGATACCTCTTTGTGATATTTCATCGTTATCATCACTACATCCAGAGATTCCATCTAGTTGATATGACTATGATCTTTGGAGCCATTGCTGAAACTCATCGATCCTCCATTTGCTTTGGCCCCTTTTGGGGTTTTGTAGTTCAGAACTGGGGCCCCACTTGGCAGTTTTGTTCTCCATTGCCTACCGGCACATCTTCAGTGGTTTCTGTCTTCTCTGCTCATGACCCCCATTTGTTCAATCATCAGCACACAGGATTAATTTTGAAAAATCTGGAACTGTATAACCTATTGTCCCTGAAGAAGACCTGCATTTATATTCTCTGTTGAAACATGTCGTATTTCTTCTGTCCCACCACCATGGACAGTTGATCCATAGGTTATCCATTGGTTTGATTCCATGTTGTTACTTATGCTATGTGCTTGTTTTTATGTGATTCAACTATTTATCTGATACTTTATCAATAATTTGTATACTTTTCTACTACATTTCCTGTTTCTTGTCTGTTAAAATCCCACCCCTTGAGGAATCCTCTGTTCACTACCCCAAAGATAAGACCTAGCCTGATTTTTGGGGAGGGCTGCAATATAAGCTCTACCCCGTAAATAAGCCCTAGAAAAGTCCATGTAAAAATATATGTGGCTCTACATCTAAGCCCTCTTTGATCTGATTCTCTTTAAAGTGCTTTCTCCTCTGCACTTTATTTCCTGATAGCCTTTTGGTATCTTGCTCTGAGCATTGGGCTACACACTTCTCTAATGAGCAAGTTATATAGCAAGTGGATGTTCTTCCCTCTTTTCCATTGTGTTTTTCAATATTCAATGGATGCATATCGAACTATCCCTGAAGAAGAAGTCTATATTACTCCGTAACGCGTAGGAACCACAAATGCAAACAGTATCTATTATTTACATCGCTTATGTCTATTATCCTTTCAATTGCATGTTATGTTGCTCATAATTATGTTGGTCTAATATTCTATGTTTTTATATTGTATTACTTTTTGTAAACTTTTTTGATACTATTAAAATACTGTGATTTTAAATACTGTTTACAATCTGTGCCTTTAAAGTCCCACCCTGAGGGGAAAATCTGTACTTCTATTAACTTACTTGGAAAGGGGTATTCTCACTTGACAGAACTAACAAAAGGACGGTCTCTCGCTTATATATAGTTTTTTTAATAGCGCCCAGTGTGACAGCACGTCTCTGGCTCCCCCACAGGGCCCTATTATAATAAAGTCGCTCATACACTAGGCACTTTCTTTGTGTGCTCCCTCCAATGGTAATCTACAAAGTACTCTGTTTCCATAGAGAAGTATAAATATATGATGACCTGGCATTCTAGCTAATGTGGTCCAGCTAGCATGGTGAATGCTAGGGATGAATGTCCATTTTTCTGAAGAACCCAGGTACCCATCACAGTAACAAATCAACTTTTTTTATTTAAATTCAGTTAAAATTAGAAAACAGGAGGAAAAATCTGATAGATGGAATAAAAACACATTGCATTTCAGTCCCATTGCATATATTTAAAAATGTGCCACTGTTGTCTGCAGCAGCCAGAGTTCAGCTGTTATTCCTGGGCTCTAAAATGAAATCAGATTTGAACAGAACCTTAAATCTCAAGAAGAACATGAACAATAACAGCTTCAATGCTAACTTTTAATCTCATTTATTTTTCCTACCTCTTGAAGCATGAAAAATAGCAGCAGTATGCATCGGAAAGCAAGATCTCACTCAATAGTTGTTATTTTAGAGGTGCTTTGTTTTTCTCAATACCGCTGCCATATTGCGCAGCTTCGGGGCATTAACACACAGGGTGAATGTTACTACCCATAAAAGATACAACTATAGACATTCCCTTGGCCTCAAAATGCCACAATCTGGATTCAAACAAACACTGAGAAGTAAATAAAGCCTCCTTCTGTTCTTGCTGAAATATCTAAAGGGATAATTTAATGATTTGTTGATTTTTTTTAATTTATAATTAAAGCAAATTAAATTTAAGCAAAACTCCATTGTGTATCTTCTTTTATTATTATTACTATTTCGTTTTGAGCCATGTGCATTAAAACTACGATGTCAAGGCATATGGGATGTGACCATTGTGATCAATCATTTGTTTTTATTTTGTCTGGCTGTACTGGAAAATGTCAGTCTGGTTGCTATGGTGGGTTATTGAGAGCAGTACTTAAAGACACTGCTGACGAAAAAAAAAACAAACAAAAAAAACATACCTATCAGACTAATTGTTTACAGCCTAATAAATAAAAAATCACATATTTATTTTTAATTAGGTAAATATTGACTCTAGTGGTTCCTTTTATCTTTGGTAGGCAACCCCTGGCACGGGTGCCATAGGCGTCACGGAAAACCTCTTTTGCTGGCTCACAACTCCCTCCCCATGAGCAGAGCAGAGCAGCACAGGGAAGTGTCAATGAGACATAGCTTCTGCAGCACTAATGCATTCTGATCTCAGAATTCACAGCCATACTGAGGGGGAGGCACTGTGCCCCCACACATTCTACAATATGGGAAACATTGGTTCTCAAACTTTGCTGTAGCTGCGATTGCCAATCACAGTTCCATCCAGCTCTTGTGATGGGGAAGAGATCGGGTGCAGTTGTGCTGGGAGGGTGGTCACTGTTTCCAGGGGGAGGACTGTGATTGGCCACTGCTTATGTCATTTACAGTCCTGCTGGCCTCGCACACCATCTGGAGGAAATGACTCGCTTGGTTGTCACTACCAATCTCAGAAAGAGGTGATTTTACTGTGATTGAAAAAAACACAATCAGGTGACAGTTGGTGAAATTACTGTTGAGCTTTTGGGAACCTTGTTGAAATATATATAATTATGTGTGTGTATATATGTCACTTACTACTGACCCCTCAGCTTTGTGTCATCTACTACTACCGACCTCTGCATCACCTACACCAAACCCCTGAACCCTGCGTAAGTTACTGCTGACCCCTGCACTCTGCATCTCTTTAATTCAAAGCCAGTATTCAGCACAATGAACATCACACCCATTTTTTTTCTGCAGCCAGCAGCACGCTGCACTTTTTGCCAGCTGGGAGGGCCCAACTAATGATCTTGCACACACGTTCACTGCTTTTAGAAAATGCCCTTGACCTGAGCTCATCACTGCTCATTCCCTTCCAGACGCTTGTATGTGACATTACATACAAGCATCTGGGCTGGATGAGAGAGGCAGATCAGCAGGGATGAGTTTGCCGGGACAGGTAGCATCTCTGCTTCCCTGCACCGCTCTGCATATCATGCATATCATAGATGAGAACAGGGTACATCGATGGGGCAGATGAGCATGAGGGTACAGCAGTAGGGCAGATGAGCAGGGAGTACAGCAATGGGGCAAATGAGCAGGGGGGTTCATTGTTGGGACAGAGGAGAAGGGGGTTCAGCAGTGGGACAGAAGAGCAGAGGGGTACAGTGGTTGGGCAGATGTGCAGGCGGTACAGTGGTGGGAGAGATGAGAAGGTGGTTCAGCAGTGGGACAGAAGTGCAAAGGGTTACAGTAGTGGAACAGATGTGCAGGAGGTACAATGGTAGGAGAGATGAGAAGTGGGTACAGTGGTGGGGCAGATGAGAAAGGAGGCACATTAGTGGGACAGACAAGCAGGGGGTTACAGTGGTGGGGCAGGGGGTACAGTGGTGGGGGAGATGAGAAAGGAGGTACAGTGGTGGGGCAAATAAGCAGGGGGTTACAGTAGTGGGACACATGAGCAGATGGGTTCAGTGTTAGGACAGATGAGAAGGGGGTTCAGCAGTAAGACAGAAAAGCAAGGGGTTACAGTGGTTGTACATATGAGCAGGGGGGGCTCAGGGTTGGGACAGTTGAGAAGGGGGTACAGTGATCTGAGGTGTGAAGGTGCAGGAAATAAGGCTGATCTGAAGTGTAAAGTTGAGAAAGGGGGTACATTGGTGAGGCAGATGAGCAGGGGGTTGCAGTGGGAGGACAGATGAGCAGGGAGTACAGAGGGGGGAGATGTGCAGGGGGTACAATGGTGGGACAGATGATCAGGGGTTTACAGTGGTGGGACAGATGATCAGGGGTTTACAGTGGTGGGACAGAAGAGCAGGGGGGTAAACTGTTGAGACAGAAGAGCAGGGGGGGTACATTGGTGGGACAGATGAGCAGGGGGGTACAGTGGTGGGACAGATGAGCAGGGGAGTACAACGGTGGGACAGCTGAGCAGGGGGGTGCAGTGGTGAGACAGATGAGAAGGGGGGTACAGTGGTGGGACAGATGAGCAGGGGGGTACAGCGGTGGGACAGATGAGCAGGGGGGTACAGCGGTGGGACAGATGAGCAGGGGGTACAGTGGTGGGACAGATGAGCAAGGGGACTCAGGGGTGGAAAAGATTTGCAGGGGGGTACAATAATCTGAGGTGTGAAGGTGCATGAATTGTGGCTGATCTGAGGTGTGAAAGTGCAGGATGTTAATTTCTCACTTACAGTATTTCCTCTTTGTGATTGGGAGTGTGAAGCTGATTTTTTTTTTTTAAATAAAACCGGCACTCTCAATTTCTTTGAAAATTTTTTTTGCCACACTCTTCTCAAAAGGTTGCCTACCCCTGGTCTACATCCTTCAGGGATCCTGCAAAAATGTAATGATATAAACCAGACTTTATAGGAAGACAGGACAAATGTGACAGAAAATCATTTTAGTGACACCAGCAAGTAAAGGTCAGAACTGTGAGTAACCTATGAGTAATATAATCTTTATCAACTTTGTGTCCGAAAACTATTTTGTTTTATTTCTTTGCTAGGCTAGAGAATGTTTTCAGCAGAAAGCAGAAACCCTGTAGAAAGAACCGGTGACTGTTGCAATTTTTTACTATATACTTATATTTGGGCAAATGTTTATGAAATCTATGTTTTAGGAAAAAATGCACTAAAATTAATTTCAGTGCACATAAACACAACATCATCACATTACCATGAAATTGATGCCACTCAGATCACTATTGCTAAAAATCCAGGAGCTGGCTAAAAAAAAAAAATGGTACCATGCTCATGACTGCTGCTGAGCTTGTGTTCACCACTTATGTTCCAGGTCGTTTATAAATGGCCTGTTGACAGCAAGTTCTAAAAAAAACACATTTTCAGAGATAGTAGAAGCGTATCTAAAAGACTTTGAAACATTTTTTTCCAAATCATTGATAGCTACAGGACAAAAACAAGTGCTATATCTGAAGCAGCCATTTTATTGTATATCTTTTGAAGAAGCCTTGACGTTTTATAATTCTGAGAACAGACTATATCAGAATCCATAAGCACCCACTGTGAAAGATGTGTTAACACAAAAAAAAACTTTGAGATACAAGTTTTGTTAACACTAAATGCCTGGTACAGAAACATTTTTGATGGAGCTGAAAGATTGTTAGTTTAAAGACACTGTGGATGTCATTCTTAGAGATGAAATGCACTCCTTTAAAAAGAAAGCAGCAAGGTGACCCCAATCTAATATTAGATAGAGCTGTGCCAGTCTGCACAATCAAAGAGTTCCCTAACAAGGAACATTAAAGCTAAGAGTGTTGGTACACCAGAGAGGCCATTAAAACATGTAAACAAAGTAAAGTATCTGCAAATCTGCAAAGTAAAGAACCTGCAGTAAGCAAATACATAGTTTCCAACTGTCCCTGATTTCGAGGAACTGTCCCTCGTTTGGTTCAAAGCCCCTCTGTCCCTTCTTCCTCCTGATTAGTTCCTCATTTTGGTCTGATATATATAGCATAGCTCCCAACTGTCCCTGGTTTTGAGGGACTGTCCCTGAATTGGAGCAATGTCTCTCTGTCCCTCTTTCCTCCTCATTTGTCCCTCATTTTGGTCAGATCTATAAAGTTGTTAATAAAATGCACTTTTTTTTCACAAAAACACTTTTATTAATTGTTTTGCATATAATACACATGTAAAAGGATTCCATGAATCCCCCATGCTTACATACAATACAATAACTGTGTGAGCCAGACCTGGAGGAAGCAAGGATCAACTATGTAGACAAAAGAACAAACAAGCAAATGCAATCTGTATAGGGATCCTTCTCAGATCCTCTCGATCAAGAACATTAAATCAAAAGGTGATTCACCATAACGTATTAGCTAATAGAGCAAAAACTATTAAGAAACTAGGAAGGCTCCTGTTTCACCTTCTCGGGGTACCAAGAGAGAAGAAAAGAAGAAAAAAATAAAAAGAGGGGGGGGGGGGGAGGGACTAAATAGAGCGGAGGAAAGGCCATTCAGGGGATTGGCGTATGAGAGCAAGGAAGAGGGGGTGAGGTTATCACCAACTGCCCTCTCCAACACCTATTTATTGGAACAGTAATGTGAGTCTCGCCGCTAGCGTGACACTGGATTAACCCTTAGGTTCTGATTTTATGAGGGCTCTGATTAACTTCAGGTTGCATCTTTTGTGAGCTCCTGGTATAACCAGGAGGTTCTAAAGGATGTCCATGCTTTAAAATGCACTTTTTATCTTTCAAAAAGTATTTTCCAGTGCTAAACCTTTCATCCAAATTCTAAATTGCTGCATTTTTCAATTTTAAAAGCCAATATAAAGGAATAGTAGTGGTGGATTTAATTAACCTTTTTTTGTTATTTCCCCTTTAAGGGGGCGTGACAGGGGGCGTGTCCTATTCCTACATACGTTTGCTAGTAGGTGTCCCTCATTCCCATCTCCCAATGTTGGGAGGTATGATATAGTTGTATATAAAATGCACTATTAATCTATCAAAAAGTATTTTACAGTGCTAAACCTTTCATCCAATTTCTAAATGGCTGCATTTGTAAATTTCAATAGCCAGTATAAAGGAATAGTAGTGGTAAAAAGAAACACTTTTTTTGTATAATTCTCCTTTAAGGGGGCGTGGCATGGGGTGTATCCTATGCCTACATACTTTCGCTGTCCCCCATCTCAGAAAGTTAGGAGGTATGCAAATATACCGCATACTGTATATAAAAAAAAAAAAAAATGAACACGCCTGTACATGCCAACAGTGTGTAAAAATACAAAAGCAAAAGAGTGCATGGCTTCTAGAACAAAATGCCATAAAGGTTATTAAAAATTTATTTTTGTACAGTGCTGAACAGAATATCTAGGACGAAGACCAATAAGTAGACTACTATGTTCATTTGTGTTTTGAAGACATTTCAAGGTTGCATACAGCTATATTTTGCTTGGTTTGGGGTATCAAGTGCATTATCCTGTATAAATCCTGTATAATAATTATCAGGTTCAGAACAAAATGTATGAAGAGAGAAAAAGTGACTGCGTTTGCAGGAAAATAATTCAACCCATACTATAGTGCCAGTGCGCTATGCCACTATTCAACTATTCTGTGACAATCTCAGCTGCAAGATTGCCAAGAATGTTTCTGCAGGTATAAAAATATGAATCAACTGTGACATATCCTAAAAAATTGTTGGTAATGGAAGACACAATTTTCTTAGAATTTGTCATAGAAAGCAGAGATAATTGAGATTAATTTTTTTATGATAAAGTAGTTAACCCAAAGCTTCCTACTGAACCAAAGCGTGCTGCACTAATTCAAACATTTAGATCCCATTAATGCCACATACACATGACCAGTTTTGCCGTCAGAATAAACTCCGAAGGTTTCTCCGATGGAATTCCATTCAAGCGGTCTTGCCTACACACGGTCAAACCAAAGTCCGACCGTCCAGAACGCAGTGACTAACAACACTTACGACGGGACTAGAAAAGGGAAGTTCAATAGCCAGTAGCCAATAGCTTCCATCTCGTACTTGCTTCAGAGTATGCGTCGTTTTTGGTCCGTCGGAATAGCATACAGACGAGCGGTTTTCCCGATAGGAATTGGTTCCTGTCAGAAATATTTAGAACATGGGGGGGCAGGAGGCGGAGCCTAGCGGAGCAGACATGCATTGTTAGAGCTCCACACCGCTGAGGAGAGAAGAGAAGGACAAAGCGGAGCCTGCAGGCTCAAAAGGTATCCATTTGAACCTTTTTGCCCCAGGGAACAAACTGTGAAAGTTTGGGCAGGAAATATGGTACTGGGAGGAAACCGTGGCAGAAATAAAAATCACCTCACAAAGAGCTCACAGGCACTCACTGCAGCTGAAGCAGCTCCAGTCACCTCACAATATACAGCATCAGGGCGCTCTCACAGACAGAAAATGTCACAGCAAGACTCTCCATTTGAGTCAGATACAGAACAAATCCTCTCACAAACTTCTCCACAAGCCTCCTCAGTATCCCCAGTAATATTATTACAATTTGAAAAGATGCTTCATAAGGCTTTAAAACAAACCTCAGACCAAATAACAAAAAGCCTAACCAAAGAAATAAGAGAGCTGGGAAACCGCACCGCAGCCTTAGAAATAAAAATGGATGAAATTGAAATTACAACCCAAGAAAATATAACAGAATTGGAACAATTAAAAAAAGAGAATTTAATACTTCAAACTAAGCTCGAAGATTACGAAAATAGAGCCAGACGTTCAAACTTGCGCATAAGGGGAATACCTGAAACTGTGACAGACCTGCAATCTACTATTACTGCTCTATTACAAGAACTAAAGCCAGATATCCCTATTGAACGTTTAGAACTGGACAGAGTACACAGAGCCCTCACAGCCAAAAAGAAAGATGGACCCCCACGTGATATAATCACAAAATTTCATTATTACAGAACGAAAGAACAAATACTAATTGCTGCAAGAGAAAAAAAGGAACTTAATTTTCAAGGACACAATTATCAAATTTTTGCTGACCTATCCCAACTTACTATTACTAAAAGACGATCCATGAAACCCCAACTAATGGAACTGCAACGCCACAACATTATGTATCAATGGGGCTTCCCCTTTTCAGTCAGATTTAACTACCAAGGTACAATTTACAGAAGCAGATCAGCAGATGAACTACAACAAACCCTTTTAAAATTAAATCTGACAGAACCCACAAGCAGCAACACTCCCACACGCAGAAGAATGGCATCATCTTCACCTTCAGGCAGCACCCAGAAAATTTCAGAACAAAATGGGAATCATCATTCTCACAAAAGAGGCCATTATGCCACATCATCCATGGACCAAGAAGATTCAATGGACTGACATCCTAATTCCTGATATCTCTTCATTTATTATACTAAGAGATGGTTCTCTATAAAAAACCTATATTTATAACTGAATGTAACTGCATTCTGATAGTCACACACTGTGTGGGATCATGTTACATTCCAGTTATATTTCTTATTACTTCTGATTCATATAGCCTTAGAATATATAAGTGAAATAAGGAAATTCTTGTTCAGTTATATATTATCAGGTAATAACAATAGATTTATTACTTTTTAGGACAAATATGTTCAGAAGTAATGGAAGCTTTTTCTTTCTTTTCTTAAAACAAATATATTATTACCTAACTAGTTCCTAGAATTATGTTTTTGTTTATTCTAATCTGAAGCAATACAACCTCAATTTTATGAGTTAACATATCTAAACAGGTACATATGAATAAAATATGTAATCCCAAAATAATTCAAACTATCTTCATCAATACCAAAGTTATTAACAGTACCTTTCTAACTGAATTATTTAGCCTAGGGCAAGACTAACCATATACAACCACCCTGGAATAAATAATTTCAACAAAAACTATATTCTGCACTCCAATTAATGAAACATCATTTTGATGTCTTTTGACATAGCACTTCTCTCCTGTAAGCGGAAGATCCGTGTACCCCCATTAGCCCTCCTCATTCTCCCAACCATATTATGTGGGAGTGTGACGAAGGCACTTATTCCCCTGAGAGAGATATTTATTCTCTTTCATGGGTAAATTGTGATTACTTGCAAAAAATAATTTATACAATGTATCATCTAATCTCATATGTTTTTTGTTTACTCTTTACTCCAGAATTCACTGGTTTCTTTTCTATCTATTCATCTCTTCAGTCCACACAGGTTGATCTGCGCAGTCAGCTCTGCATAACAAAAAGTAGGTCAAAACTATTTGATCTATTGCCATGGCACCACTGAATATACTTTCCCTGAATGTTCAGGGAATAAATGTCCCTCAAAAAAGGACCAAAGCCTTCCGTACTTTCCATAACAAGAAGGCTCACATAGTATGCCTCCAAGAAACACACTTCACCAAAGATTCTACTCCAAAATATATTTCTCCTTTTTATCAACAAATTTACACGGCTTCTGCCTGTACCAAGCAAAGGGGAACTCTAATTGCATTTCACCGATCCACACCATTCACCTTATCATCAGAAATTAAAGACCCAGAAGGTAGATACCTGATACTCATGGGTTATATAATGGATATAGCAATCACGGTGATTTCCTACTACGCTCCTAACAAACAACCTACACCATTCCTCTCACATATATTACAAGTGATTAATACACACAAAATAGGAACAGTGATAATGTGTGGGGATTCGAACCAGGTCCTCCTCCCATTTCTAGATAAATCACCTTTTACACCATCCAAAATAACCTCTAGATTACCTTTTTCTCAACTTCTTTCCAAATACAATCTGGTAGATTCATGGAGAGAAAGTAACCCAATGAAAAAGAAATTCACTTATTTCTCGCACCCTCATCAAACCTTCACCAGAATAGATCATATTTTTCTAACAATAGGAATGATACCAGAAATTATTGCATCAGATATAATTCCGATTCCGTGGTCTGACCATAATGCAGTATACATTACTATAGCCTCAGCCATACCAAAAGCGCATGACCCAACGTGGTACTTACCAGACATAATGCTCAAACACCCACTACATCAGATGGCCATTGAACAAGCTTTAAAGGAATACATATCAATTAATAATACAACAGACATCTCCCCAATAACACTGTGGGAAGCTCATAAGCCTGTCTTGCGTGGTACAATACAAAGACAAATGGCACTATTTAAACGGGAACGCAAAAATCTAGCAAAAAAACTAGAACTCAATTTTAATGCAGCCTACATATCATTTCAAGATAATCCATCTCAGAGTACAAAATCTCATCTGGAAAAATCTAGATTGGAATACGATCTATTTCTCACTGAGTCAGTTGATAAATCCCTCAAACGCTCCAAACACAATTTCTACATGAATACAAACAAACCAGGTACATATTTGGCTCGGGCATTAAATTCAACTAACAAATCTTTCAAACCAATACGTTTGAAATTATCAAAAAATGTTTACACTTGTAATCCAGTTAAAATAGTCCATGAATTTCACTCACATCTCGCAACTTTATACAAGACAAACAATGAATTTAATCCTACAGAGGCTGAATCCTTCTTCTCAAAAATAACCTTACCTGAGTTATCTCAGAATCAAAAAAGCAGTTTGGATGAGCCTATAACTATAGATGAAGTTGCTAACTCCATAAAAGACCTAAAACTTAACAAAAGACCAGGCCCAGACGGCTACTCGGCTTTATACTATAAAACATTCTCAGAAATACTCTCTCCCATTCTCAATGAAACTTTTAACAAACTTCTAGATGGACATTCTTTTCGGCAAGAAACACTAATGGCAATTGTTTGTATGATCCCAAAACCCCTTTCTGATGATACTTCCTGTGTGAATTATCGGCCTATCTCTCTGTTAAACCTCGATATTAAATTATTAGCAAAAATAATAGCAAAACGCCTCAATAGCATTATAGGAAAATTAATACATAGAGATCAAGTAGGCTTCATGCCAAATAGACAGGCAGGCGATAATATACGCAGGGCAGTGTTATTGGCACATATTGCTAAAAAACGGAAAATCCCTTTATGTTTTCTATCTCTCGATATTAAGAGGGCATTTGACACAGTATCCTGGCAATATATGCAATATTCATTACAAAAATGGGGTTTTGGACCCCACTTTTTAACATGGATCAAAGCATTATATAATAAACCCAAAGCCTATATAAAATATGCTGGATACAAATCTGAAGCCTTTAATATCGAAAGAGGTACCCGACAGGGTTGCCCATTATCTCCCTTATTATTTGCCCTTATACTCGAACCCATGGCCCAATACATCAGAACAAACCAAACTATAACTGGCATTGAAGTAGGAGGTATTACACACAAATTATGTATATTTGCAGACGATATATTACTTTTTCTATCATCACCACAGGTCTCTGGTCCTAACTTAATACCAGCTCTTGATGGATTTGCAGCCCTATCCGGCCTTATGATTAATCCTAAGAAATGCCTAGTGCTTAATATTTCACTCACAAACATGGAATTGATCCCGGCTAGGGCTGAACTCCCATTCACATGGGCAGAAAAATCAATCCCATATCTTGGAATTCATTTAACAGCATCTCATTCTGACTTATTCTCAACCAATTATCCTCCTGTATTAAGACAGATCACAAATCTAATAAAACAATGGTCGCAACTTCCTTTATCCTGGATGGGGAAGATTAATGCAATCAAAATGACTATTCTACCAAAATTGCTTTATCTATTCAGAGTCCTCCCTATTCCAATTCCTTCCTATTTTTTGAGAATAGTACAAAAAAGAGCAACTTCGTTTATATGGGGCTCTTCTAAACCACGTATACCTATACACACACTACATCTTCCCAAAAATAAAGGAGGCCTGGGATACCCTAATTTTACTAACTACTACAGAGCAGCACATTTGGTCAGTCTGTCCAAATACCATGCAAAACAGGAAATCCCATTATGGGTATTTATAGAGGCTTCAGAAAATGACCCTCTATTAATATCAAATTTATTATGGCTTGATCCTAAAGACCGCTTTAAAATTGATAATCCCATAACTAAACACTTCTTATCTCTCTGGGATAAACTAAAAACCAAATATCAGTTACAATCTCCACACAATCCTCTCCTTTCTTTTATCAGAAATCCGGCCTTTTATCCGGCATGGATCTACCCAAATTCTTTTAAAGCTTGGACAACATCAGGCATTCAGACACTAAATGACTTCATAGCATCTAAATCATTCCTTTCATTCCCATCGCTTAGAGAAAAATATGATCTACCAAACTCTGAGATATTTAGATATCTCCAAATCAAAAATTTCTATACACCATTCCTAAAGGGGGATACACCATTATCCCAATTATCCATTTTTGAATCAATCTGTACAAAAGATCCATTTGCTAAAGGTACAATTTCATCACTTTATAATCAATTATATGGAGTAGCAAATCTTAATAGACCCTCTTACGTTCAGAGGTGGGAGGAGGACCTGGGACGAACTTTAGAAGACACGGACTGGTCTAACATATGGCTCACATCTAAGTCATCTTCACCCAACATCTTAGCACTGGAGACAAATTATAAAGTCCTACTTCGCTGGTACCTTGTACCCGCTAGAGTGGCAAAATATTCACCTAATACCTCAGCTCTTTGTTTTCGAGGATGCCCAGAAATAGGCACATATTTACACATATGGTGGACGTGCCCAGTAATCCAAACCTTCTGGAAGGAAGTCTTCGTGATTGCATCTAAAATATTTAAAAAAATAATACAACCAGATCCATATTTAACTTTACTTAATCTAAAACCGGAATGGTTAACACTCTCTCAATTCAAACTTATGATACAACTAATAACGGCTGCAAAACAAACAGTGGCCAAGGCATGGAAATCTCCTACATTGGTACTAGCAGAAACAATTCACAGAATGAATAATACAATGTCCCATGCTAAGATGGTAGCCATCGATCAAAATCAAATTCCAAAATTTGAAAAACTTTGGCATCCTTGGATAAAACAACAGTTCCTGTCAAACTTCAATGACTCTGTCCTGTTGCCATGGTAACAGATTAAATTACTTACAGAGACACCCATTCTAAGGCTTCAAAGAGAACTAAAATAATAAACTGACGAGCGGGACAACCTTGTGGACCATACCTCTACCTTTCAACCCTTTTTCTTCTTTCTCTTTCCTTTTCTCCACCTTACGATTAAAGCTCATTATCAGAATTTATTTGACCTATATACACTCTACTTGTAAACAATATGTATAGTAGGTATAAATCATTTAAATACCTACAAAAGTAACTAAGGAAATGATATATATCTTTAATTTAGGTTTACGTGAACCCAATGTTTAATATTTGAAATTTCATGATATTTACCTATATAAACCCTACTGTAAAACAATGAGCTTACTTTATAGATCTTTGTAAACTTACTTTATGTATCTTTATAACATTGTATACTCAATAAACTTCTTTTGACAAGGAAATATTTAGAACATGTTCTATTTCTAGGTCCGTCAGAATTTTCAAAAAAAAAAAGTCAGATGAGGCACACACACACACGATCGGAATAGACGATGAAAAACTTCCATATGACTTTTTCTGTCGGACATTCCGTTCGTGTGTACGCGGCTTTACACTATCACATTGTGTGTTACCACAGCACATGGTAAATGAATTGCGGTGCTATTAATTTTGAATGCCACCTCAGCGTAATAAGGCAACATATGTTGCTGAACACCTCAGTGCACAGCGATGCACCACAGTACATTCCATTGCAAAGTTGTGGCCCATCTGATTTTTGGGAAGTTTGAATGTGTTGACTGCAGCATAATGCTTGTTAATGCACCACCAAAATATAAATGGGTCCTAAAAGAAGAGACAAAGAAGAATATCCTTCTAGCAGAAGTAAGAAGCTGTAAGAGAAAAGATGACCTTCCAAAAAAAATAAGATAAAAAAAAAACACTGTCAGAATACACTGATCAACACTGCAGCTGATTGGTTGCAAGTGCAGATGGAACAAGAACTTTCCCATATCCCCATTCAAGAGAAGCTGATTGTTAGATCAGGTCCTCTCTAGCAGGAACAGACATAGATGAATCGAAATTGGGCTAATCCCTGCTGAACTGGCCGAATTTTGACCCACCTATGGCCAGCTTTACACAGTCACTACCAAGGTGACCTCTTTATGAAAAGAGATCGTTTCACATAACATACTTTTCTCAAGCAGAGACAAATGTACTTTTAAGAGGATTTCATCTCTCGTTCTGAATACCCTCAAACTGACAATGCATGGAAATGAAGGACAAAGTATACTCTCTTAGAAAAAATTAGTATTAACAGCGCTTAATGCATTTAAAAATGAATGAATAAAATAAAATAACTCATATAATGCTAAAATAGTCAAACAAATTAAACACATGTAATATCACTCAACTTTCAAGTGTTAGCTCGAACGAGGATATGTAAAAGCACAACATTAAGTGCAGTGACATGAGATAAAAAAGTCCCAAATCAAAAGTTCATACAAAAAACAACTATGGTATCTGTTATTAATCGCAATCACTGCACTGACTCAAAATTTTCCCATGAAAAGTTCATTGCAAGCAATGGACATCAAACAAAAGAAAGGGATTCTATTCCTTCTGGAGTGTGCATATCCAAGGGTCACTACACCTTCACCACATCACCGCGTGACCAGCCCCCTTTGGATGTGAGCTTACCAGAGGTAAGAAATAGACAAGCCTGTCATATCCTTTCTCCCATAGATCCGCTCTTCCACTGCTAGAATATCCCAGTCCTTTTCTTTTTAATCTAGAGCACTAATTTTCTGTAAAATTCTATTCAATATGGCAACCGGGAGGCTAGTGTATGGAACACACCCAGAAATGTCGTTTCCTGCTTGTGTAACTGGTTCACTGATTTTCCCAGAAGTTTGGTTTCCCTCAAATGCCCAAAATTAGAATAGGATTGTCTGGAGCTGGATTTTAGCTCAGTGCTCTACTAGAGCACTGCTAGATTACTGAGCTAAGGGGGGCGGAGCCAGCGAGCGGCATGTGAGGAGCCTCTGAACGGAGCTCCGTAAGCAGACAACAGATCCTGCAGTGATCCTGGGCTAAAGACACCCACTTTTTTCTCAGGTGGTGAGGGATGAGTTCGGGGACACCCCGGGAGTCCCTGGGGATGGTGAAATACGGCCCCCCCTGGCCAAAATCGACCGGAGAACGGCTGGCGAAATATGCATGGGGCTCTCAAAATGGCGCCGGCACACAGGAGGAGGAGGACGAATGGCCGCCGCTCCACAGGCCTGAGGATCCTTCACAGCAGGCGCCTCCTCAGCAAGACAGGGTGAGTCCTAAACCCCGGCGGGCTGATGTTCTGAAGAGGGGGAGATCCCTAGACAGGCTGAGAGACTCTGGGGCCAGTGCTGACAGAGCGGTGGAGAGGGGAGAGGAGCCATCCCTAACACAAATCATGGACGCCATACAGGGATGTCAGAGCAAGTTAATAAACCACTTTGAGGAGCTGAAGGTAGAATTCTCTTTCATGAAACATGACATGCAAAAATTAAGAGAAAAGGCACAGATCACAGATCGCCGCCTTAATACATTGGAGGATGTAATCAGGCCATTAGACACTGCAGCACAAGTGACTAAGAAGACACTGTCTGAACATACATTGAAGATGGCGGATATGGAAGACCGTATGCGAAGGAACAATATTAGGCTGGTGGGGTTCCCGGAAGGGGTGGAAGGGAGGCATCCTGAAGAATTCCTTGAGAAGTGGTTGCTGGAACATATGCCTTCTAATACCTTTACAAGTTTGTTTGCCATTGAAAGGGCACACCGCATCCCAGGACGAGCACCTCCAAAGGGAGCCCCCCCTAGATCAATGATTGCAAAAGTACTGCACTTCCGTGACCGGGAAAATATTCTGCGGGGAGCCCGAACAGGCCCTGAGTTAACGATCGATGGATGCCGTATATCAATATACCCTGACTTTTCTGCAACTACACAGAAGCAGAGGGCTTCCTTTCATCCTGTAAAGAAGAGATTAAGGGATCTTAGCCTGATATACAGCATGCTCTACCCTGCCAAATTGAGGGTGGTGGATAATGGGAAAGTATATTTCTTCAACAATCCTACGGAGGCCTCAGAGTGGTTGGATACACGGGGTCGCCAACGAAATAGAGTCTCTCCCAACCGACCGTGAGTGAGTCCTGAGAAGACATCACTAGTTTGGAGACCCAAAGAAGAAATGTCAGAAGAACCTTGGTGTTTTTTTCTCTTGTGAAAAAAAGAGGGGGGGGTTTTGTGTTGTTTTTTTTCTTTCCTTTTCTATCATTTCCTTCAGACCAACCTAAACTGATTTTCAGGTTTCTCCTACGTTTTTTTTGCATACATACTGGAAACATGGGAGGGAAAGGTTTTTGTATCCCTGCATTAGTCCCTCAAGAATGACATTTTCAGCAGTGCTTGATATTACACAGATATGGAAGATGCACTTACATTGGCACGGACATACCAGATTGCTGATCCTCCCATGGGACACATAATCTGGGGAACTGAACGTTTTTTGTTTTGATTAAGTTTTTTCTCTATTTTCTTTTTTTGCCATTACCTCCTAATATGGTTTTGTAAAAATAAAGAGAGAGGGTAAGGGGATGTTCAGGTTTCTCCTACCGAGGGGAAGGGGAAGGAGGAAATATAGAAAAAGTTTTTTTGTACACATGCTGAGAGGAAGAGGAGGGGCATGTGCACTGAAAAATGGGAGTAAAGAGTTCTTTTACCCCCTGCATTACTCTCTCAAGGTTGTCATTTAGAGTCGTGCTTGATATTGCACAAATATGGAAGATACATCTATATTGGCACGGACATACTAGCTTGCTGATCCTCCTATAGGACTCATAATCTAGGGAACTGCATGTTTTTTTTCCATACCTCCTAGTACTGTTTTGAGGGGGGGGGAAGAAGAAGTAAAAGGAGGAAAAAAGGGGGGAAAAAAAAAAAAAAGAGTTTTTTTACTGATATTGGGACTGTTTATGTCAATTGCCAGCAATATATGCTAAGTCTGCAAGATGCTCTAGGCAATATATTTTTCTATTAGTAGACTGTGTTTACTGTTTTTGCCCTTTGTGTTCAATAGCAGGTGAACGGTTCTTGAACAATACGGGTAGAACTGGCCGCCCTTTTGGCGACTGGTTTCATGTGACGGTTTTTTGAGTCGCATTTCTGTTACCTACTTAATTTCAGGTTATGGGAAAAAAGTGCCTGGCATGTTGGGGCTGGGTGCGGGGAGGGGGGTGGGGGCAGTTGGGATGTTATTTGGGTCAAAGGGTCTATGTTAATGCACAGATGGGATTGTCTTTACTTGTGGATTCTGCATTAGGTACTGCCCAAGGTATTAAGTGTAGGGGAATATGTGTGAGGGGAGAAGCCTGGAAGCCCGTTCTTACAGAGGATTATATCCAGGGGTGGAGGAAACATCTCCACTTGACTCTTTTCTTTGCTTTTTCATATCTGCCATGGAGGTAAACTTGAGGGTTATGGCCTGGAATGTCAGAGGCCTAAATGCTAAGTTCAAACGCTCCTTGGTGTTTGAGTATATAAAAAAATACAAACCTCACCTGATACTCCTACTGGAGACTCATCTGCAGGGCTCCAGGCTTCTCTCTTTAAAAAGGGCTCACATTGCTGGGGCATATCATTCCAGCTACTCCTCGTATGCGAGGGGAGTCTCTACTTTGGTCACCAAGGCCATGCCCATATCCATTCAAACAGTAAGAACAGATGTTAAAGGGCGATATGTGATACTTGTTTTGAAAGTGATGAACATGACATTGACATTTGTGAATCTCTATGTTCCTCCTCCCTTTGCGCTAACTCATCTGGATGATATGATGAAGGATACATATGAGGTAGCGGAAGGGAGGATCTTCATATTGGGGGACTTTAACTCAGTCTCTGATTCAGTGTTGGACAGGTTGGGAGGGACGGGGGGTGCTCCTGCCCCACTGGCGGGATGGATGTCTGCTCATGGTTTTAGAGATGTCTGGCGGTTTCATCATCCTGAGACTAGGGAATACTCCTGCTACTCCGAAACGCACAAGACACTCTCCAGAATAGACACTATCCTAACGGAGGGAGAGGGCATGCCATTAGTTCAGAAGATGTCTTACCTGCCTAGGGCTCTCTCTGATCATTCCCCTATGCTGTTGGAACTTAATCTGGGACCGAAGCCTGGGTTGCGACTCTGGCGGATGGAAGCTAGTTGGCTTCAGGAAGAATATGTAACAATTAAGTGCACAGAGGCCATCAAACATTACTGGGCTGATAATGCCGGTTCCGGGTCCTTTTTGCTTCAGTGGGAGGCCTTTAAGGCCACATTGAGAGGGGTGTTCATGGCAGAAGTAAAGGGATTTAAGAAGCAGTTGGCCTCCACACTACAGCATAGGGAAACAGAGGTCTCTCAGGCGGAGGCAGAGTATGTCAGAGATCCTACTGAAGAGAGGCTGTTGACATTGCGGATGGCAACACGGGAGTATAAGACAGCACTGACAGATCATACTACGAAGCTTGGCCTCGCTCAACGTCGGCGTTTGTTTGAATTTGGTGACAAGAATGGCAGATTGCTGGCATACTTGGCAAGGCCGGAATACGTTCCGGTACATATTAAATCGGTTTTCGACGACAATAAGTTGGAGGTCTGTGACTCGGCGGATATTTTGAACACTTTTGTCCTTTTTTATAAAGAATTATACAAGTCTTGTGCTCCTCTGGGGTCAGAAACAGTGGAAACGTATATAGCGGACATTGATCTCCCTAAATTGGAGGAGGACGACAGCACTGCTTTGGAGGCCGGCATTACAGTAGAGGAGGTGGAGGAGGCGATTGCCTCCTTCCCCCCTAGAAAATCCCCTGGGTTGGATGGCTTCCCATCAGAGTGGTATTGCACCTATCGTTATGGATTAGCTCCCCGCTTGCTTAGAGTGTTTAATGAGGCTAGGATGGGCGGTGGGTTGCCCCCTTCTATGAGGGAAGCCTTGGTAGTCCTGATACCTAAAGGGGGGAAAGATCCTCGGGAATGTGATTCTTACCGCCCGATCTCGCTGATGAATGTTGATACAAAGATACTGGCCAAAATAATTGCAGGAAGGCTGCAGTCAGTCATTCCTAAGCTGGTGGACGCAGACCAAACAGGATTTATTCAGGGTAGGTGCACTCAGATGAATATCAGGAGGCTTTTCTTGAATCTTCAGGCGGTCCACGACAACTCCGGGACTAGGGTGGTGGCCTCTTTGGATACAAGGAAGGCCTTTGACTCGGTTGAGTGGCCGTATTTGTTTCAATTGATGAAGTCTTATGGTTTTGGCCCAGTGTTCATCTCATGGGTCCGGCTGTTGTATACGGACCCATTGATTAGAATACGGGTCAATGGTATTATATCGGATCCCTTTCCCATTTTTCGGGGCACCAGGCAGGGGTGTCCACTTTCACCCCTACTGTTTGCCCTGGCCATTGAGCCCTTAGCGGTACAGCTGAGGTCTAGTTCACAGTTGACTGGATTGAGGATCGGGGATTTTGAGGAGCGAGTGTCACTCTATGCAGATGACATGCTGTTATATCTGCAGGATCCAGGACCCTCGCTTCTGGAGGCTTTCCGACTGATACAGAAGTTTGGAGATTACTCTGGATTCCGTATAAATTGGAAAAAATCTTCTCTTTTCCCTATAGATGAGGGGGTGACTGTTCCACTGGGATGCCCCATTCCATTATCTCCATCTTTCAGATACCTGGGAATTGAGATTCAACTCCCCATTTCCAAGTTCCTGGAGACCAATTTGTCGCCAATTGTGGGGAAGTTTCGGGAAAAAGCTCAAAGATGGCAGAATTTACCGATCACCTTGATGGGAAGGATAAATCTATTCAAGATGATCTTCCTGCCAAAGTTTCTATATATCCTCTCGAACTCCCCGGTCTTCGTGACATTGCGGGTCTTTAGGAATATTGACTCCATTATTGTAAGTTTCTTGTGGGGGTCTAAAGCTCCCAGGGTCTCTTTAAAGGTTTTGAAACTACCAGTTACATTTGGGGGACTTGCCCTTCCGGATCTGCGCTCCTATTTTATGGCCTCACAGCTCTCTTTCCTGCACTGGCGGTTGTCTCCACAGACACCTAATGCCACTGCCTTGTTGGAGGCTGCAATTGCCACATCACAGGAGACCCTGCAGAATGTCTTATATAGGAGGGGAGTTCCAGGTAGGAAGATAGGCTCGGTGATGGCGTTACCGGGAAAGGTTTTTCACCTGTGCTCTCAGCGACGGGGTGATGAACCTTTATGGCTATCTCCCAACAGTCCTTTGTGGTACAATCGATCATTGGGAGAGTTTATGAAACTCTCTGATGGCCCAGGGTTATGGGCAAAATACGGTATTAAATACCTACACCAAATTTGTAGTGATGGTCGTTTGTGCACGTTTACCCAGTTGCGTGAGCAATTTGGAGTGCCGAGGTCTTGGCTCTTCCGATATGCACAATTGAGGCACGCAGCATACACTCAGTTCGGAGGGTCTGAGATTCGTGTACAGAATACAGACCTGGAAAGAGTACTGATTGACCCAGATGAGTCAAAGAGGATTTCCAGATATTACGGAGCAGTGGGTCCAGGTCAGGTAGCTCTGACCTCCAAGGCCAGGGAGAGATGGGAGGTGATCGTCCCGGAGTTGTCGGAGGAGCTATGGCAGGAGGTACTGGACACTTTTTTGGTGTCTGTTGTCTCCTCCACGGACAGAATGATTCAATATCGATATCTACACCAACAATACTACACACCGACCAGATTACACCGAATGCATAGAAGGGACTCTGCTATATGTCATAAATGTGGGAAGGAGGAGGGCACATTTGCACATATGGTGTGGGAATGTATGAAAGTGAGTCACTGAATTTATATCAGATAAGTTTGCTTTACCGAATATTTGCTCTCCTATGCGGTGTTTACTTGGGATTTTTGATCAAGAGGAGTTGAATGCCCACACTAAATTGTTTCTAAGGATCCTGTATTTTGGTGTTAAAAAGCTCATAGCAAGGAGATGGATACATGGGGAACAATTGACGCTAGGGATGTGGATTAAAATAATAAACGCGGATTTAATGCTGTATAAAATGACTTACGAGGCTAGAGGGGCTACCAAGAAGTTTAGGAAAGTTTGGTTTAGGTGGATAGACTCTGAAAATACTCTGGATGTAGAGACGCCCTAGTATGATGTACTAGAGATAAAGTTAAAATTCTGGAGAGATGATAATAGACTGTTTTGCTTCCCTTCCTAGGTGGGCTAGATAGGGGTTTTTTGTTTCTTGAGAATGGGCAAAAATATCGAAATTCAGACATCCCGGGGGAAGAAGGGGGGAGGGGAGGGGAGGGAGGGTGCATTGTTAAAAAAATGCACGTGTATACTATCATAGGACAGAATTGATGATGAGAAGGACATATGTTAAACCTGCAATATGACTGTTATATTTCTGGAATTTCTATGCTAATGGAACATATGGAATATGTGTAATATGAGTGATATGTATACTTGTTGTGCATAATAAAAAACTTTTCAAAAAAAAAAAAAAGATTACTGAGCTAAAATTGAGCTCCAGACAATCCTATTCTAATTTTGGGTATTTGAGGGAAACCAATCTTCAAAATTTTGAGTCAGTGCAGTGATTGCGATTAATAATAGATACCATCGTTGGTTTTTGTATGAACTTTTGATTTGGGACTTTTTTTATCTCATGTTACTGCACTGAATGTTGTGCTTTTACATATCCTCGTTCGAGCTAACACTTGAAAGTTGAGTGATATTACATGCGTTTAATTTGTTTGACTATTTTAGCATTATATGAGTTATTTTATTTTATTCATTCATTTTTAAATGCATTAAGCACTGTTAATACTACCTTTTTCTAAGAGAGTAATCTTTGTCCTTTATTTTGTTTTTTATTTATAACAGCAGCTAGAATTACTTTTAAGGTAGATTAATTTCTTCTTTCTTTTTTCCATTTTGAGCGCTAGGATCGGTGTTGTTTATCAACCCTGGTATTTGTTTTTTAATGCATGGAAATGATTCAAACTGCAAATGTTTTACCTAAAGCTAGCTATACACTTTTAGTGAACTGAAGAAGAGGAAATCAATAGATTCCTCCATCAATGTTAAACAGCATGGCCGGGGGGAATCTCCAGGGTCTGAACCTGACTATTTGAACAGTAACTGAATCTGAAAGGAAGAAGTCAATGTTCGGCCAAAAATTTTCCACCCAGCTCAGTCGATTATTGACTTTTTGTTAAACTAGATGGTGCCAACAGAGCCACCCTCAGCTCACATTTCAGAGATTTAGTCACAAGTGTAAATGCACACTTAGTGGTCTTCCATCTATGGAACACACACACCTCACTTTAAGTGTTTCTCCCCAGCTAATGCTGGGGAGAAGGTTGAGAAGTAGTATTCCTGAAATACCAATTGTTCAACCTAGGTCTCTAATGACACACTGCAGCACCCAGAGAAAGACCAGGCACTTCCTGTATGTTCTAGATTATCCGCTTGCCGACCGCTTCATGCAGATATACCGCGGCAGAAGGGCTCGCACAGGCAGAATCATGTACCTGTACATTCCCCTTCAAGAGGCGGCCAGCACGCGCCCACGGCAAGCTCCGTGAGTCGGGTCGCGGCTCCCACGGACTCGATCGCCGCGGGTATACCTGCGATCGCCTCACGGGGAGAAAGAACGGGGAGATCCTAATGTAAACAAGCATCTCCCCGTTCTGCCTAGTGACAGTGTCACTGATATCTGCTCCCTGTCATCGGAGTAGAGATCAGTGACATGTCACACACAGCCATGCCCCCCCACAGTTAGAAACACGGCCCTAGGACACACTTAACCCCTACACTGCCACCTAGTGGTTAACCCCTTCACTGCCAGTGTCATTTACACAGGAATCAGTGCATTTGTATAGCACTGATTGCTGTATAAATGACAATGGTCCCACAAATGTGTCAAAAATGTCCGATGTGTCCGCCATAATGTCACACTCATGATAAAAATCGCTGATCGCCGCCATTGAAATAAAAAAAATATATTAATAAAAATGCCATAAAACTATCCCCTATTTTGTAAACGCTATAACTTTTGCGCAAACTGATCAATAATCGCTTATTGTGATTTTTTTTACCAAAAATATGTAGAAGAATACGTATCAGTCTAAACTGAGGAAAAAATCGTTTTTTTATATATTTTTGGGGGTTATTTATTATAGCAAAAAGTAAAAAATAATGCTTTTTTTTTCAAAATTGTCGCTCTTTTTTTGTTTATAGCATAAAAAATAAAAACCGCAGGGGTGATCAAATACCACCAAAAGAAAGCTCTATTTGTGGGAAAAAAAGGACGTCAATTTAGTTTGGGAGCCAAGTCGTACGACCGCGCAATTGTCAGTTAAAACGACGCAATTGCAAAAAGTGCTCAGGTCAGGAAGGGGGTAAATTCTTCCGGGGCTGAAGTGGTTAAACACCATGTCTATGGTAGCCTGTATCTGGCATGTTTAATGCTAGTTAAACAATGAATATTTCTAAACAAATACCATTATGGTGAAACAAGGTAAATAAGTAGAAAATCTGAATACAAGAATACTTACAGTTTTTGCAGGTTATGAAGTCCTGAGAACATGTCAGATGACAGACATCCAATCCTGTTGTTAGATAGGTCACTGCAAAGAACCAGAGATCATTAAAGCAAATTTCTCACACACACACAACACACACAACACACACAACACACACAACACACACAACGGATTCTATGTAATAAGCAATATTTGCCTGTACTATGAGAGTTAAGTTCTATTAGCTTACATTTCAAGATTGCTTTATGTGTATGCACTACATTCCCAAGCACTTATGCATTCTTTTATAGAGCCTAGCTATCAAGACTGCAGACCTACAGGTGGAAGCTATATCTAGTGGTTGAACCAGCAATTCAGACTCTGGGCAGAACATCAAATATTTAACAAGCTAGGACTAGGGATGAGCTTCGAGTTCGAGTCGAACATGTGAACATCGGCTGTTCACCAGTTCGCCGAACAGCGAACAATTTGGGGTGTTCGCGGCAAATTCGAAAGCTGCGGAACACCTTTAAAAGTCTATGGGAGAAATCAAAAGTGCTCATTTTAAAGGCTTCAATGCAAGTTATTGTCATAAAAAGTGTTTGGGGACCTGGGTCCTGCCCCAGAGGACATGGATCAATGCAAAAAAAAGTTTTAAAAACGGTCGTTTTTTCGGGGGCAGTGATTTTAATAATGCTTAAAGTGAAACAATAAAAGTGTAATATTCCTTTAAATTTCGTACCTGGGGGGTGTCTATAGTATGCCTGTAAAGGGGCGCATGTTTCCCGTGTTTAGAACAGTCTGACAGCAAAATTACATTTCAAAGGAAAAAAAGTCATTTAAAACTGCTTGCGGCTATTAATGAATTGCCGGTCCAACAATAGACATAAAAGTTCATTGATAGAAACGGCATGGGAATTCCCCACAGGGGAACACCGAACCAAAATTAAAAAAAAAAAAATGATGTGGGGCCCTTCAGGTCTGGTATGGATTTTAAGGGGAACCCCGCGCCAAAATAAAAAAAAAAAATGGTGTGGGGTCCCCCTCAAAATCCATACCAGACCCTTATCCGAGGACGCAACCTGGCAGGCCGCAGGAAAAGAGGGGGGCGAGAGAGTGCCCCCCCACCTCCTGAACCGTACCAGGCCACATGCCCTCAACATTGGGAGGGTGCTTTGGGATAGCCCCCCAAAACACCTTGTCCCCATGTTGATGGGGACAAGGGCCTCATCCCAACAACCCTTGACCGGGGGTTGTGGGGGTCTGCGGGCAGGGGGCTTATCAGAATCTGGAAGCCCCCTTTATCTTCTATCTTCTTTCTTCTATCTTCTATCTTCCTTCGGTTTCTTCCTCCATCTTCTTCTTCTGGTTCCTCCTCCGATGTTCTCGTCCGGCATCTTCCTCCGTAGTGTCGGCGTCTTCTTCCCTTCTTCTCGGGCCGCTCCGCATCCACCATGATGGGAGGCTCCCGCTGTGTGATGCTTCTCCTCTTCTGACGGTTCTTAAATAACGGAGGGCGGGGCCACCCAGTGACCCCTGCCCCCCTCTGACGCACTGGGACTTGACGGAGACTTCCCTGTGGCATTCCCCGTGACGTCAGAGGGGGCGGACAGGGAAGTCACCGTGCGTCAGAGGGGAGCGGGGTCACCGGGTGGCCCCGCCCTCCATCATTTAAAAACCGTCAGAAGAGGAGAAGCGTCACACAGCGGGAGCCTCTCATCATGGTAGATGCGGAGCGGTCCGAGAAGAAGGGAAGAAGACGCCGACACTACGGAGGAAGATGCCGGACGAGAACATCGGAGGTTTTGTAACTGACCTAGCTTGTCCAGACATGCTTAAGTATCACCTACCCTAACCTTTCTTTGAGTGCTGACTCTATGTTTGCTTCCCTACCTAATTTTAACCCTTGGTGTTGGTTACCCCTATATACAGGAGAGGAGTGTGGGGGGTATGACAGTGAGCAGTATCCACAGCAAAGGAGTGTGGAGGGTTGACAATGGGCATTATGCACAGGAGAGGAGTGTGGAGGGTATGCCAGTGGGCAGTATGTACAGGAGAGGAGTGTGGAGGGTATGACAGTTGGCAGTATGTACAGGAGAGGAGTGTAGAGGGTATGGTACAGGCAGTATGTACAGGAGAGGCGTGTGGAAGGTATTATGGGGGCAGAATGTACAGCAGAGGAGTGAGGAGAGAAAGACAGTTGGCAGTATGTACAGGAAAGGAGTGTGGAGAGAAAGACAGTTGGCAGTATGGGAGAGGAGTGTTGAGGGTATGATGGGGCAGTATGTACAGGAGAGGAGTGTGGAGGGTATGACAGTTGGCAGTATGTACAGGAGAGGAGTGTAGAGGGTATGGTACAGGCAGTATGTACAGGAGAGGCGTGTGGAAGGTATTATGGGGGCAGAATGTACAGCAGAGGAGTGAGGAGAGAAAGACAGTTGGCAGTATGTACAGGAGAGGAGTGTGGAGAGAAAGACAGTTGGCAGTATGGGAGAGGAGTGTTGAGGGTATGATGGGGCAGTATGTACAGGAGAGGAGTGTGGAGGGTATGACAGTGGGCAGTATGTACAGGAAAGGAGTGTGGAGGGTATGACATCTGGCACTATGTACAGTAGAGTAATTTATGAAAGTGGACAGTACGCACAGGAAAGGAGTGTGGACAGTATAATACTGAGCAGTATGTACAGGAGACAAGAGTGGAGGGTAAGACAGTGGGCAGTATGTACAGGAGAGGAGTGTGGAGGGTATGACAGTGGGCGGTATGTACAGGAGAGGAGTGTGGAGGGTATGACAGTGGGAAGTATGTACAGGAGAGGAATGTGGAGGGTATGACAGTAAGCAGTATGTACAGGAGAGGAATGTGGAGGGTATGACAGTGAGCAGTATGTACAGGAGAAGAGTGTGGAGGGTATGACAGTGGGCAGTATGTACAGGAGAGGAGTGTGGAGGGTATGACAATTTAGCCTAATGTACGGGAGAGAGATGTGGAGGGTATGACAGTGGGCAGTATGTACAGGAGAGGAATGTGGAGGGTATGACAGTGGTCAATATGTACAGGAGAGGAATGTGGAGGGTATGACAGTGAGCAGTATGTACAGGAGAGGAATGTGGAGGGCATGACAGTGAGCAGTATGTACAGGAGAGGATTGTGGGGGGTATGGTATGACAGGGGGCACTTTGTATAGGAGAGAAATGTGGAGGGTATGACAGTGGGCACTATGTATAGGAAAGAAGTGTATGACAGCAGGCACTATGTATAGGAGAGGAGTGTGGAGAGTATGACAGTGGGCACTATGTACGGGAGAGAAGTGTATGACAGCGGGCACTATGTGTAGGAGAGAAGTATGGAGGGTATGACAGTGGGCAGTACATACAGGAGAGGAGTGTGGAGGGTATGAAAGAGAGTAGTATGTACAGGAGAGGAGTATGGAGGGTATGACAGTGGGCACTATGTACAGGAGAGGAGGATGAAGGAATCTGGGAAGGAAAAATGTAAAGGTTTATGGAAGGATGTTTAGGGACTGTGTATTGGTTAAGCGGGCCCTACATGGATTGAAATTAAACCAATTAAACAGAGACCAGCCATGGTTGATGTATGTATGGGCTAGCTGGTTGTACACAAGTCAATCTATTAATCGACTTGAGGACAACCAGCCTGTCAAGTTTTTCCCAAAACAATCAGTGCTGCCAGCTATAGTAAGCAACACGGATCATTGTATTCTGTGGGTAGGGAGGGCTCCCCACTGGCAGAACACAATAACACTGCGGGAGTGATTCCCCCATCCACAGGTAAGCAGGTGATAGGGTGTGTGGGGACAGGCTGGAGAGAGAGGTCTATCAGCAGGGGGGTGTGAGGTGGTCATGGAGGCATATCAATCAGCAGATGGGGGGATTAACTGGAAGTGATATCTTTTGGAGTAGGGTCTGTCATCTGCAGGTTGGAAAATGGTCATCTGTGATATAAGTTGAAGGCGAGGTTGAGGTGGCTAACATGGGAAGTGGCTGGGGAGTGACCTGGTTGGTGGTGAGTGTGAAATGGATGATGTGTTTCAAGTTTCTTTCACATTTGCGGTAATGCTTATGGCCCTTATGGCTTTTCAACGAGCGATATAGCAGCAGCTGACAAGCATTCATAAGGTGCTCCTTGTTTTTTTTTGTACATCGATGAACTGTATTTTTACATTGTTGGACTATGCTGCTATTGCAAGCGAGTTTGGCTTGCAGTTGCAGAGTGGCCCCATTGAAATCAATAGGGGAGTTTGACAGGCGGTGCTGCCTGTCAAACTCTGCATGCTCCAAGCTGTCCATTGAGCTCAGTGCCTCTGACAAGAAGTGAGGAGAGGCACTGTGAGTTCATCCTCTCAGTCTGCTGCAGAGTGTGCCAGCTTGTATTTAAACTGGCCGCTCTGTATGTAGCTTCTGACAGGCTGTGCAAGAGCCCCGTATCTCCGGAACCATAGATGATAGGAGCCCAAAATTTAGACCAGTGGTGGAGTATGTCTTCAGCTATCTACCCCCCCCCTCAAAGTTTGGGGTCTCTGTGACCCCTGGTCGCCAAGCCACGACCCTCAAAGTCGATCGTTTTTTTTTTTGTTTGTTTTTTTGTGATTTTTTTGGGGGGCAAATGGGCCTATCTTAGGGGCCTTGAGCTGCAGCTCCAATGGCTCCTATGTTAATCTGGCCCTGAACCACAGCTTGTGTTGGGCTTTTTCCATGCCTGATGAAGCATAATCTTGGAAACTCATTCTATAGTTAGGTTATGTTGCTACAGAAAAAGTTAAAGGGATTGTAAACCATCATGTTTTTTCACCTTAATGCATCCTATGCCCCCAGGGCCTCCCATCCTATGCATTAAGGTGAACAAAACACCTGGCAGTGACTGGCCCCCCAGTGCCCCTGTTTTACTTACCTGAGCCCTGGAACTTTATCCGGCGGGGACACGCTCTTCCTCTGCCCGGGGTTCTTGGCTTTTGATTGGATAGATTGATAGCAGCGCAGCCATTGTCTCCCGCTGCTGTCAATCAGATCCAATGACGCTGGCACCGGGGGGCAGGGCCGAGTCATACATTCAGCGGCTGTGGATGCCGAATGATGGACTGGGGAGCATGCCCGCAAGGTAATCCCCGGGAGAGAACTTCTCCTAGTTCTCCTAGGGGGTTAGATGATGTGGGGAGGAGCTGCGAGAGCCGCCGGGGGACCCCAGAAGAAGAGGATTGAGGCCACTCTGTGCAAAACAAGCTGCACAGTGGAGGTAAGTATGACATGTTTGTTATACAATCACTTTAAGTAGCTAGTCCTGCTAATCATAATTGGCTTGGAGGTGGAAAACCCAAGCAATACATAGTTCAATTCTAGTAAATCAGGTAAATTAATCACCTAATGACTCCATAAGGCCCGCATTTGTTATTTTTTTTTTTTTTATAGTTATAGAGATGAAAATAATGTGTTTTTGGTGAAATAAGCACCACATGAAGCTTTTTCCATTAAATTATATTAATGAATAAGCCTGAGTATAGTAAGCATATCCAAACCAAATGGTGAATTGATGTAATTATTATTTCAACAGGTTCACTACAATACACTTTTCAATTTCCTAAAAGACTGCTCATGTGAAACATTTTATTTTTGTAACACGGTTTCTTCTTTATGAATTTTCATTTGCATCTGGCATTTTATTTTACAGGTATGTTAGTTAAATGAATACGAAGCTTGCTGCTAAATCAGTAACATGATTAAATCAAAAATATACATTTAAATTTTTAATTTAATCTCTAAATGCAACATCAGATAGTGTAATTTAGATTTAATGTTTAAGAATAAATTATAGAAAACAATCATTTGCACTAAAATGAAAAACTAAGCTCAGGGATCTTAAAAAAAAAAAATATGACAGTGCAAATGTTTTGTTTAGTTTGGATAAAATACTACAGCATTGGGACGTCTGCCTTTCTACGCACATGAACTTTAATGACATCCCAGTCTTAGTCCGTAGGGTTCAATATTGAGTTGGCCCACCCTTTGCAGCTATAACAGCTTCAACTCTTCTGGGAAGGCTGTCCACAATGTTTAGGAGTGTATCTATGGGAATGTTTGACCATTCTTCTAGAAGCGCATTTGTGAGGTGAGGCACTGATGTTGGATAAGAAGGCCTGGCTCGTAGTCTCCGCTCTAATTCATTCCAAAGGTGTTCTATCAGGTTAAGGTCAGGTCTCTGTGCAGGCCAATCAAGTTCCTCCACCCCAAACTCACTCATCCATGTCTTAATGGACTTTGCTTTGTGCACTGGTCCAAATCATTTGGTGGAGGGGGGTTTATGGTGTGGGGTTGTTTTGGATGAGCGAGTTTGGGGTGGAGGAAGCCTGCACAGAGTCCTGACCTAACCAGAGAGAACACCTTTGGGATGAGTTAGAGTGGAGACTGCAAAGCAGGCCTTCTCATCCAACATCAGTGCCTGACCTCACAAATGCACTTCTGGAAGAATGGTCAAACATTCCCATAGACACACTCCTAAACCTTGTGGACAGCCTTTCCAGAAGAGTTAAAGCTGTTATAGCTGTAAAGGGTGGGCCAACTCAATATTGAACCGTATGGACTAAGACTGGGATGCCATTAAAGTTTATGTTCGTGTAGGCAGGTGTCCCAATACTTTTGACCATATAGCGTATATACTACTGTTTGTGAGCACAATGCGAAGACCCTCCAGTTTTTATCATCTGGAAGCCAAAGCTCTGAAGTTGTTCCCATTTCTGAAGGGCTGTTTTTTTTCAGAAATCTTTTCTTTTTTTTTTTTAAACCAACAAAACTAGCACAAATACAAACAAGATACAAAACACAGTACATGTTGAGCAAAGTATTATTGCATCATTTAAACCCTCATTGGGTCACATTTTCATTCTCCTATCTAATATATAAATCAGTGTCAGGTCACCTGAGTCCAGGTGACAGATGCACCCCATTGGGGTCAGGAGTGCACCGCAAGGTAGTGAACCCTACGGCTGACTGCTGCGGGTGGAGCTATAGGAGATTCAGGACTGAAGGTATCCTGGAGCACCAACACGGATCACACTGGGAGCTAGAGCATGAGATTTCCCAGGATGCGGATTCTAAGATCCAGCGGGTGTTCACCAGAAGCCCCTAGTGGTGGGGATAGATTTGGCTGCAGTCTGGGTCCAGGTCGTGAACCCCAGGGCCTCCCAGCTCACGCTCACGGTAGACTACAGGAAGGTAGAGAGGAAGCAGCAGACTGCGACAACAAAGGATAGTCAGGAGACAGCCAAAGGTCTGGACAACAAGCAGGTAAGGATAGTCAAGGAACACGCCAAGGTCGGGATATGAAGCAGGCAAGGACATTCAAGAACAAGCCAGGATCGGTAACTAGAATCAGACGTAGAACACACAGCAAGGAGCAGACAAAAGCCAAACACACCATATTGATCAGCTGAGCAAGCTTGCAGTGCACAGGTTAATATGGTGTTCCCTGACAGGGGCTGGGGTGGAGCCATGCTTTGAGGAGAGATTACTTAAGAGACTAGCCGCCCTTCTCCTGGCTGCTTAACCACTTCAGCCCCGGAAGATTTTACCCCCTTCCTGACCAGAGCACTTTTTGCAATTCGGCACTGCGTCGCTTTAACTGACAATTGCGTGGTCGTTGCACCCAAACAAAATTGCCGTCCTTTTTTTCCCACAAATAGAGCTTTCTTTTGGTGGTATTTGATCACCTCTGCGGTTTTTATTTTTTGTGCTATAAACAAAAAAAGAGTGACAATTTTGAAAAAAACGCAATATTTTTAAATTTTTTCTATAATAAATATCCCCCAAAAATATTTATATATATAAAAAACTATTTTTTTCCTCAGTTTAGGTTGATATGTATTCTTTCTACAAAAAATCGCAATAATCGTTACAGTGTCTACAAAATAGGGATAGTTTTATGGCAATTTTATTATTAAATTTTTTTTTTACTAGTAATGGTGGCAATCTGCGATTTTTATCAGGACTGCAACATTATGGCGGACATGTCGGACAATTTTGACACATTTTTGGGACCATTGGCATTTTTACAGCTACTGCTATAAAAATGCATTGATTACTGTAAAAATGTCACTAGCAGGGAAGGGGTTAACACTAGGGGGTGATCAAGGGGTTAATGTATTCCCTAGCGTGTGTTCTCACTGAAGGGGGGAGTGGACTGTGTAGGGGAAGAGATAGATCGCTGTTCATACTCTGTATGAACAGACGTTCTGCCACTTCTCACAGATTCTCACAGTTTACACACACAGATGTTGGTTTTCTGTGTGCCCCAAGCGATCGCGGGAGCCTGGTGGTGATCGCGACCGCCGGGGACTTGCATCGGCTTCGTAGGCAAGCAGGGGGCCCCTAGTGGCCACAGATGAAGCGACGTTACATAACGTCGTTTCGCCCAGCCAAGCCATTCTGCCGTAGTACAACTGCGACGGCTGGGTCGGCAAGTGGTTAAGCTGAACACATGGAGAGGTAAGCTGGCAGACAAACTTTACTGTGGATCCATGACAAACAGTTAGGATAAAAAGGATAACAAAGATTATGACTAAGGCATGAGTCCTTTCAATTACCACAATGACAGCCAAATCAAGGAGGAAAAAAAAAAACAAAAAACACAACTATATCAGCTCATATCGACAACCATCCATGAAGCCTATATAACAGTAAATGTAACAGTGTCATATCAAAAGTTGATAAGAATATCCGAGGCCGTATAAGGCTCAGACAGCCACTTAGCCCAGATTTTATCATACTTGAGAAGGGCTATTTTTTATTTATTTCTATGAGCCATCCCCTGTGAAGAAAGCGGAAGGAAGGTTACACCATATTGTGGATTCACAACAAGACTATAAGGAGAATTCGATTTAAAAACAAGAGCTTTGAAAATCACCCTACAGCAGAAAACAAGAGCTTTGAAAATCACCCTACAGCAGAAAACAAGAGCTTTGAAAATCACCCTGCAGCAGAACCTTGGCTGTTAAGTCAGGACTAGTGATGAACAAATTGAGAGTTTGTATTAGCCAAGATTTTGGCCAAATCAGAAACATTTGTCGAAATGTCACTATTTGGAGCATGCCTCAGTATAGTCATTAGAGTAAAGTCGTTTTCGCTAGAATATTGAAAGGTTAAAACCCCTATCAGTTTCTTTTTGTTGTTCATCTGGGGGCATTCTAATTTCTTTCTGCCCCAGAGAAGCAACAGGAAGCGAAAGGAAATCTCTACAAAGTGAGCAGAGTCGTGTCCCCCCCCCCCCCGCCACCCGTCCCTTTCAGCTGTCACCAGAACAGACGTGCCATTGGAAAACGTAGCATCATCTCTTGATTGGGTGACAACTCTAATATCTTGGATTTCACATCACTTCTTGTCTTGGTGGCAATGGTCACCAGGACATTCTGTATCTATGAATCTACCCAGCTGAGTTAGAGACAACAATAAGAATTTGACTGTGGTTCTAACCCTTTCTTACTTTATCTAAAACTAAAGAAACATTTAGTTGTACGTACATTTTAAAGCGTATGGTCAAAATGTAAAGTGATATATTTAATTCCACATTTTATTTCAATTATTTCTAGCCTACTTCTATTAATTTAAATAAACTTGAAGTTTGTAAACTTTGTTTCTGAAAATCTCCAGATATTCACTTTCTTGAATTCTGTGACATGTATTCACTATGCCCTGTTTATAGGCACTACTGTGTCACAGAATTCACAGTGCCTGTGTAGTAGACATGTGCAGGATGAAAAAATTCGTTTAGTTTAGTTTCGTTTCGATTCGTTATTTAACTTAATTCGTTTAGTTAAATTCGTTGCATTCATTACATTCGTTTTCGGAATTCGTTTCGTTCCGTATTCGAATTCGAAAAAATTCGACCGCATTCGAAAAAATTCGACTGCATTCGAAAAAATTCGACCGTATTCGAAAAAAACGATCAAATTCGAAAAAATTCTAACACATTCGAAAAAAACTGTCAAATTCGAAAAAATTCTACCACATTCGAAAAAAACTATCAAATTCGAAAAAATTCTACCACATTCGAAAAAAACTATCAAATTCGAAAAAATTCTAACACATTCGAAAAAAACTGTCAAATTCGAAAAAATTCTACCACATTCGAAAAAAACTATCAAATTCGAAAAAATTCTACCACATTCGAAAAAAACTATCAAATTCGAAAAAATTCTACCACATTCGAAAAAAACTGTCAAATTCGAAAAAATTCTACCACATTCGAAAAAAACTATCAAATTTGAAAAAATTCTACCACATTCGAAAAAAACTGTCAAATTCGAAAAAATTCTACCACATTCGAAAAAAACTATCAAATTCGAAAAAATTCTACCACATTCGAAAAAAACTGTCAAATTCGAAAAAATTCTACCACATTCGAAAAAAACTATAAAATTCGAAAAAAACAATAACTGAATTTGAAAAAGTAAACTATATATAACCATTTTGCGAAATTTGAAATTCGTATAGAATGAAATCGAATTCCAATAGAAAAGATTAGGATAGAATAGAAAGTATAAAAGAATAGCATAGAAAAACAATAGATCAGAATAGAAAAAAATATAATATATTGTATTCTAAGCTTTTCTATTTGAATTCGAATTCATTCTGTACCAAATTCCAATTTTGGAAGATGGTTAAATATATATATTATATATTTTTTCTATTCTGTTCCATTGTTTTTCTATGCTATTCTTTTCTATTCTATTCTAAACTTTTCTATTTGAATTTGAATTAATTCTATGCGAAATTCGAATTTCGGAAGATGGCTTCTAAAATTAGAATTTCGTATAGAATGAATTCGAATTTGAATAGAAAAGATTAGAATAGAAATAGAATAGACTAGAAAAACAATAGAACAGAAGAGAATAAAATATAATATATATATTTTTTTTTCTATTCTGTTTCATTGTTTTTCTATGCTATTCTTTTTTATTCTATTCTAAACTTTTCTATTCGAATTTGAATTCATTCTATACGAAATTCGAATTTCGGAAGATGGCTTCTGAAAGTGGAATTTCGTATAGAATGAATTCGAATTTGAATAGAAAAGATTAGAATAGAAAATAATAGACTAGACAAACAATAGAACAGAACAGAATAAAATATAATATATATAATTTATTCTATTCTGTTCTATTGTTTTTCTAGTCTTTTCTCTTCTACTCTAATCTAATCTTTTCTATTCAAATTCGAATTCATTTTATAAGAAATTCAAATTTCGGAAGATGGTTTTATATATATATATATATATATATATATATATATATATATATATATATATATATATATATATATATATATATATATATATATATATATATATATATATATATATATATATATATATATATATATATATATATATTATACATATATATATATATATATATATATATATATATATAAATATTCAATATTCAATATTCAAATTCGAATAGAAAAGTTTAGAATAGAATAGAAAAGAATAGCATAGAAAAACAATGAAACAGAATAGAAAATTATATATATATATATATATATATATATATATATATATATATATATATAACATCTTCCAAAATTCGAATTTCATATAGACCGAAATCAAATTTGAATGTAAAAGATTAGAATAGAATAGAAAATAATAGAAAAGAATAGACTAGAAAAACAATAGAACAGAATAGAAGAAAATATAATATATAGAATGAATATTTGAATATTTGAATTTGAATTGAAAATACTATTATAGAATATAAAATAATAGAAAAGAAAAGCATAAAAAAACAATAGAAGAGAATAATAAAAAAAAAATTATATATACGTTTTCTATTTTTTTTTAATTTGATTATGTTTTCGAATTCGATTCGAATATGTTTTCGAATTCGATTCGAATATGTTTTCGAATTCGATTCGATTATGTTTTCGAATTCGATTCGAATATGTTTTCGAATTCGATTCGAATATGTTTTCGAATTCGATTCGAATATGTTTTCGAATTCGATTCGAATTCGTTCGTTTTTTTTCGGATTCGTTTAAATTCTTTACTTTTGTCATTCAGAAATTCGGATGCATCCGAATTTCCGAATAATGAAAAATTCGTCCGAATTTCGATTCGGAACGAAACGAAATGCACATGCCTACTGTGTAGTGCTACCCCCATGAGGGCCGCTTAAAGAATATGTACCCTACTGGTTGCCCTGACCTTGCAAGCCCTCTGACACCTCTGACACCCTGGGTTCCAAGATTCTTGTGGTGACAAAAGATACTTAGAAACAGCGTCGAGTAAAGCAATTGAATTCTATTTACTGTAGGATTAATAGCGATAAAATTATCACCTGATAAGGTTTTACTACAATGAATAACCCTGACAGAAGAAACAGTCAAAGAATAATAACTGATTGCAGTGCAATATAAACACTTAGGCCCCTTTCACATGTGCGGATCCGTATTCAGACATCAGTTTGCTAAGCAGGGATGGCTCTGTTGATCCCCGCTGAGCCGGAGGGTGACAAGTCCGTCTGTGCACACTGTGCAGAAATGGACCTGTCAGATCTCCGCTCTCCTCCCCTTTTCATCCAATCCACCAGACCGATGAATAATTTCCATCCGTCTGGATTTTGTGGAGCGGATCGGATTGTGGCGGATCGGATGTCAGCGGACATGTCACTGCTGACATCCGTCGCTCCATAGAGGTGTATAGAGCGACCGTTCAGGTCCGCTGAAAAAACTGACAGGTGGATCTGAACGGTCCACACATGTGAAAGGGCCCTTACACAGAACCGACAAACTCTGCTTGGATTGAGCTCTATGGATAGAGGCAGGAGGAGGGTAGAGGAATGAATAGTTTCTGTCAGACCACTCCCTTCTGTTCCCTGACACCACAGTCCCAAAAAAACGTATAAATTCTGTATTTAGTTCAATTCAAATGATATGACACTTAAAATGGAGTTCCACCCAAAAGTGGAACTTCCGCTCATTTGTCTCCTCTCTCCCTCCGGTGCCACAATTGGCACCTTTGGGGGGGGGACAGGATACCTGTCTTTGACAAGTATCCTGTTCCCACTTCCGGGAGTCCGGGCCGCGGCCTGTGACATCACCGCAGGGCTCCCTCCTCCTCCCTCCTCCTCTCCCTGCCAGTAGGAAAGAGGAGCGGGGCCTCGTGCATGCGCAATAGGGTTCCCGGCGTGAAGCCATAAGGCTACACTGCCGGGTAACCTTACCCGCAATGGCAGCGGCAGCAACCAACAACTGATGGAAACATCAGCTGCGGTGCCGACATCGCTGGACTCCAGGACAGGTAAGTGTCCGATTGTTAAAAGCCAGCAGCTACAGTATGTGTAGCTGCTGACTTTATCCCTTGTGGAGGGGGGATATGCTGTAGTCTCTGAAGAAAGGGAGGCCTTGTGTCTTCAGCTAGCTTTTTAATGGTGTGTTTGAAGTGTCCTGACAAGCAGGGTGATGTAAAGTATGCTTGTGGTGTCCTGACAAGCAGGGTGAACATTGTCGCTGCTCAGCAAAGAGTAAGTGTGGCATAAAGTTCTCCTACAAGCTTAGTCAGAGAGACAAGGCAGCAGTGTTTGAATGCAGTGACCCATATTTTAGGAAGACGGGCAAGTGCCCGCTCACCAGTCCCCAGGACCAGTATTGAAGAGTGGCAGCAGGCCTCTGTAGAGTCTGGCTCAATGGACGGCGCTCGATCTCGTGTCGCACTGGTTGGATATAGCAAGGATGTGATGAGAGTGGCCTCCTGGCTGCCGCTGGATGACCATAATTGGCTGACAGTGGATGCTCCCGCACCCGCTCACGATGACTCTTTCCTCCTGTTGCACAGGCTGCAACTTGGTAGCAGCACTGTCTGACACCGAGTCACTGCTTGCAGATTCAGGTCATGGTCCCAAGAGCAATTCTGTCCCCACACAGGTTTTTTATTACCTCTTAGAGCATTCTGTTCTACTTCCCCAGCCAGCTGGGATTTGTAGTTGATAACAGTCTGACAGAATATAGAACTTGACTCCTTGGACTACAAGTCCCAAGATGCTTTGCTCCAGTCTTACCTCTCCTTCACCCTGATTTCAGGATGTGATGAGTCCGGGCTGGGCACTAGGAGGAAACAGTCTCACTTTGGTAACACTGCAGAATGTCTCCTGAATATTCAGGAAACACTAGCCAGACCCTGGCTACACCTGCCTTCTGAAATATAGAAAGTTTCAGGAAGGGGAGACAGGAATTACAGCAGTGCAAGTGAAAGTAAGCCGCAAAGTAGAGGCTGCAAAGCATGCAGGGAATCCAGGAAGATGTAGAAAGAGATGGCAGCAGACAGGCAGAACTCACACAACATAAAAGGAGATTTTTCAAGTAAGTTTATATTGAACTGTCAAATGTAACTATTGTGGTATTGCTATTAAAGTCCTTTTGTCATAAAATGAAAGTGTATGCTGTGACTATGGCTCTCTTAAAGTTTGTTCTTGGAGCTTTTAGAGGTACAGTGGGTTTTAAATGGCTCCCCGAAGGTTATAGAAGCTCGTTTAACCTATTTTTGACTTGTCTTCTTTAGGAAACATATTTATTTCTAGGTGGACATTAATTCTATCTAACAAGAAATACGGTGGTAGCTGTCAAGAAAGCCATTTATTCATCATGTTACCACTGACAATATGATTGCATGGCATTGTTGATAGTCAGAACTATGGAGACTACCACATTAATGCCCAGCCTCCCACAGCCCCTTATACCTGGCTGCTTTTATGGAGCTATAATATTTCATATCGTTTTTCACAACCAACAACAGGATTTTATACAGTCCTCAGAATAATAGATATTCTGCTAAAAGTTACTACAAACGCTCAGACCATTTCCAAATTTTCATTCAATTTCAGGTCAACAAATAATATTTTTATAAGGCAGCAGTTGATAAAGAATTTTATTAATACTTTAAGCCTTATTTGCCTGCTATAAAGCGTAATTAATTGTTCTTGTGATAAGATAAAGTTAGTCTAAAAATGTATTTTACTACTATGCTTGGTGAGTGTGAAAGTTACAGTGGGCTATTATTTTCAGAAATATTATATACAAAACATATATGTAGCTAATAATGAATGTCACCAAAGTGGCAAAAAGTAGTAGAAGTATGATCTAATGTTCTAAGAATAAAAGAACCAACCACATAAAACATACATTGAAATAGGCAGATCATGCAGAGATGCATATTATTATGTATTTTCTTATTTAATTCTTTACGTACATATCTATAATATTCAGAGATTTTGTTATTTTGTGGGTGGGCATTAAACAAAAAAGTAGCATTTAGCTCCGATTTTTTTTCATGCACTGCTTCTCCCCTAAGGGTGCTGTAGATTGCGCTGTTCAATACAGTCATGGATAGGTATGCATGTCTTTCAGTAGCCATACATTAAGATGTTATTAAACACAAAAACAAAAATGTCATATATTGCAGCTTACCAAGCATTAAATGTGATGGCTGCACTAGCTTTTTAGGCTTTTTCCCTTTATTTTCTCATGGTGATCTGGCAAGTAACATACATCCTGTCATGTTTCCACCCTGAATTGAGGACCAATGGAGCCACCCTTAGACATCAGCCCTAACCACTGTAAGCACCCCTGCCAGTGTTACATGGTTTGTCTCCGCCCTCTAACTATTTCTGGACAACTGGACAGCTTGGCCTGTTGGAAAACATTCTGACTTTCTGGAAGGACCAACAGATAAAAACAAAGGAAAAAAGAGCAAAATAATTTACATAAATGCTAAGAATTGGTACGCTGAAAAACAATATTTTTTTGTTTTTGGGTTTAATACAGCTTTGAATTCCAGGTCCAGCTAAAACATTTTTTTTATTTTAGTTTGGATAGATTGGTAAAGGTTTAGACTTTTAATAGTTAGGATTTTATTGATGTCTTTGTCCACTTTTGGGGACATTTTATTTTGCTTTCTGTCGCCCAGTCCCCGGGAAAGGAAGTAACAGTCAATTTTGGAAATGGAGTAACAAACCTCAATGAAGCCTTTACCCCCAAACTGTCAATGAAGTCCTCATGCCTCCAACAGTCATGCACATGTGGAAGACACAACTAAAAAAACTAAAGGGGGCAATGTGTTAAATCGCCCATAATGCAACATGGTGAAGGGTGGAAATGGCTTATCGAAATTAGGCATGGCTTCAAAGGCATTTTTTAACCATTGTAAATTTGTTAAGTAAGAGCATGATAAACCAAAGCTATGCTTTTTTAAGTACCTGCCAAAGTTTTTCATCCATCTGAGAATTCAAATAGCTTATAATTCCTCATCCTCTCCTTGTTAGAGCATTACTTGTCCCATTCATTACTTGTCCCATTCATTAAATGTTACAGAGGGTAGGAAGACGAAAGAAAATTTGCTACAGTGGACAAGCATAAGGAATTAAATAGGAACAACTTTAATTATTTAATTAATTAATTTATGTATTTATTACATTACCGATATTATTATTGTTGTTGTCATACAGGATTTTTATAGCACCAACAGTACAATTACAATACAGTTTGATACAGAAGGAATAGGAGCTCAAGAAGCTAACAATCTAAAGGGAGGGGGAGGTGGCACAAAAGGTATTAGCTGCAGGGGATCATCTGATGAAGGTGGCCGAAGTACAATTATGTAGGTGGAGGTGAGGTAGGCTTCCCTAAAAATGGGTTTTCAAGGATCGAATAGAGGTGGACAGGGTAGGAGCTAATCAGACATACTGGGGTAGGGAGTTCCAGCATACCTTTATGCTGGAATTGAAATTATGTCTTTGATGGCACAAAAGTAATAATCAAAATCCATTGTAAGGTTAAAGTTACACTATGCATGAATGAAGCCTACAGGCTTCATTCATGCAGGAGAGGAGGATGGTTTGCTATGTAGACTCTGTATAGCAATTAAAAGACTGTACTGTGGTTAGGAGAAACAGGCATTACTTTTGAAAAACGGATGGTTGGCAGCTATTAAAACAGTACACTTCTAAAGGACTCCAAATGAGGGTGTGTATGAACAACAATTTATTATGTAAAGAGCTGAAAATTTGAATATTATCAACCCTCCCAGCTTGAGGAACTGGAACAAAATTGGTGAAAGGATATATTCAGAGATCTAAACAACTCTAACTATTTGAAAGATTTAATTTAGAGCAGAGTTCTAGTTTATATGTCCCAGCATGAAAAACGGAACACAGGCTATTAAACTTTAAACGCTCAAGCTTTTTTAAACATTTTTACCAATCTGGACTGGAATACCTTCAATAAATGTTTGGTTAATGACATAATAAATCAACTTAAATGCAATATCATTGCATGATTTGTGTCACAGCTGTCTGCTACTTCAACAGAGGATAACCGGGTTATGGGCTAGGGAAAAGTAAATTGTGATACCTATACATCACTGCAGAGACTTGTTACGCCTACAGTGTTTCAGAAGCAAGAACAAAATGTGCTCTCCAAACAATTAAACACGAATGACTGTTCAGTCTACTGTTTAATGATTTGAAAACATATAAACAGCTTGATTTCATGTAAGCTGTGAATATAGAATCACAATAATCTCTACAAATATATAGTTATGCTCGTTGATTTTCAGATTGCTCTCTTGATGAAATGATAGATATGGAGCCAAAAATGCTCAGCTTCGGTAAATCCAATTTGGTTCTTAGCATCTGAATAATTTTTATTTTATTTAAAAAATGTTTTCTTTTTTGGCCTGAAGCATAGTGATAAAACACGGGGTTCTTCAATAAAGAGGTGCTAGGACAATGTGCAAAATGAACCATTGGGATGCATTCACTTTGACATTTACACACTTTGCAAATTCCAGTGGCAAGGATCAGTGAATCTCATGGCTAGAATTGACATATATGCAAAATGATGTAGCCCCTGAGCCCATAATGCAATGATAGGTTGTTGGTGGCTACAACTATTCATCACTGTTTGCTCAGCCAGCGATGATCATGGGCTGATGCACTTTTGCCAGTGGAATTTGCAGCACATGTCAATGCTCATGCAATGGAGCTGTGCAGGTGCCTGGGATTGAACCTGGGTCCTGCTGTCCTTGAGCCTCTGTTCCCTCTGCTACTAGGGAACCTGAGTCATGCAGTATACGCCTTCCATAGTGCCTCTGCTGCTAGTACTCTCTAGCCCCACCTGCCTTCCAGCTGCAATCAATCCACAATCAGTTCAGCTTAAATGGCAGTACTTCCTATGGACTATGCCCGTTTGGTGGATCTGTTTCCCTGGGTGTGTGACATACTGCTGAGTTACGAAACTTCTGGAATTTAAACTCTGCCTGTTTCCTGGACTACTTTGCCAGCCTGTGTATGACCCTGCCCGTTCCCGGCCTCACTTCTAGATTTCGACTCTGTACCTTATCTTCGAGACTCGTTCGTGCACACTAACACCTCAACCTCCAGCCAAAGCTCAACTCTAGGACGAAACCTTCCAACAGGAGCCTTTGTAAGAGAGACTGAGTAATTGGTAGATTATTGGAGATAGCTAGGAAGTAAGATATTATTCTGTGCATAAAGTAAAACAGATGGGATAGGACTGCAACCTCCACTAAAATAAACAACTCCAAATGCCCAGTGCTCAGGCTAAAAGGTCTCTGATAACCTTCAATGCTGCACAGTCCACGAAAAAAGCCTGTCATGGATCCGCAGTAATGTTTGTCTGTCAGCTTACCACTCCATGTGTTTAGCTTGAGAGACCAGCCGCCCTTCACCTGGCTGCTTCAGTAATCTCTCCTCAAAGCATGGCTCCACCCCAGCCCCTATCAGGCAACACTATATTAACCTGTGCCCTGCTGATCAATATTGTGTGTTTGGCGTCTGTGTGCTCCTTGCTGTGTGTTCTACGTCTGATTCTAGTTACCGATCTTGGCTTGTTCTTGAATGTCCTTGTCTGCTTCATATCCCGACCTTGGCGTGTTCCTTGACTATCCTTATCTACTTGTTGTCCCGACCTTTGGCTATCTCCTGACTATCCTTTGTTGTCGCAGTCTGCTGCTTCCTCTCTACCTTCCTGTAGTCTACCATGAGCTGGGAGGTCCCGGGGGTCGTGACCTGGAGCCAGACTGCAGCTAAATCCATCCCCACCAGTAGGGGCCTCTGGTGAACACCTGCTGGCTCTTAGATTCCACACCCTGGGAAATCTCATGCTCTAGCATGTGTGATCCATGTTGGGGCCTCAAAATACATGCTCTCCTGAATCTCCTAGAGCTCCATCCACAGCAGTCAGCCATAGGGTCCATTACTTTGCAGTGCACTCCAGATCCCAACGGGGTGCATCTGTCACTTGGACTCAGGTGACCTGACAAAGACAATATGCCCTTGCAGCCGAAACGCATTGGCTTTTTATTTGGTTGTATCTCACTATAATCCACAAAGGATGACCGCATATGCTGACCGTACTGTGGTACCGGCTTTTTTCCTGGACTGTGCATTATTCTGTGCAGCTCACAGGAAGTGACAAGGACACTGAATTTCTAAAAAGATCAGTGAGTAGTTTCTGCATTTGCTGTAAATGTTCTTAGTTGGAAAACAAAAGAAGAAAACTAATGTGGCCACCACTTTCAAAAGAGTGTAGGCTGCAATATATTAAATTTTGTTCTAGGGTTTAGTTAACCTTTAAGTCCCACTTAAAAGGCCACCAAGAGGCAATGAGAAGGGGTTAAAATGGAGTGGTTAAAGTGGTTAAAGTGGAGTGGTTAAAGTGGAGCTAAAATAAATTATAAAGTGAACCAAAATACTTACATATTCCAAATAAGCAATAAAAGCAGGAGCTATTGGCTCCTGCTGCCGTCAATCAAATCCTGCTAGGAGGGAGAAGGGGGCAGGATTGAGCCACACTGTGTGTGTCCATGGACACACACAGCTTGGGTCGGGAGCGAGCCAGTAGGTGTGCCAGCACAGGTTGCAGCTTCTGGCGATGGTGTACAGAGAAGAGGGAACCCCAGAAGAGGAGGTTTGGGGCCACTCTGTGCAATACCTTTGCACAGAGCAGGTAATTATGCAGATAATTTAAAGTAAAGTAGAACTATGGGCGAAACGTTTTGGATAGAGTACGGGAGGTTTATAACCCCTGTCAGTTTTTTTTGTCCTATTGGGAGAGATTTACCTTCACTTCCTGTCTCAGAGCCAAATCAGGAAGTACGAAGAAATACTTGCAAATTAAGGGTATCCCTTGGGGCCCCTCAGGCAACCAGAACTAGTGTCCCTATTGGAAGATTTCCCTTTGATTACATTTTTGGGGACAACCTAAGATTTGGGATTTTCTTTTACTTTCACTTTCAATGATAGTGTAAACAGGACAAATAGAGAGGTTGAATCTCCCAACGTGGGCACAGGCAGTGATAAAAACTGGTATGTGTTTTAATCCCTCTTCACTCTATCCATAGCTAAAAAAAAGTTTTACCTTAAAGCAGAGGTCCGCCGTTTTATTTTTTTTTAAAGTCAGCAGCTACAAATACTGCAGCTGCTGACTTTTAAAATAAGGACACTTACCTGTCCAAGGCACCCCACAATGTCAGCACCCGAAGCCGATCTTTCCCTTGGCTTTCGGGTGCTGCCGCCGCCATCTTCGGTAAGGGAATCAGGAAGTGAAGCCTTGCGGCTACACTTCCTGGTTCCCTGCTGCGCATGCGCGACTTGCGCTGCACTATCCCATTCGTCCCTGCTGTGTTCTGGGACCTGTGTGTCTCCCAGAAGACAGCAGGGGGCCGGAGAAGGCGCCGGAAGTGGCGTAGATACCCGCGGGTGGCTCAGGTATCTATGCCCGACAGTGGGAGCAAAATACCTGTGTTAGACAGGTATATGCTCCCCCCTCCTCCCTGAAAGGTGCCAAATGTGACACCGGAGGGGGGGAAGAACCGGAAAAGCGGAAGTTCAATTTTTGGATGGAACTCCGTTTTAAGGGCTAGTTTACACTTGCTTCAAAACAAGGCTTAAGACACGCTTTAACAAGGCTTCAACAAGGCTTCAGAGAGGCTTTGGTAAAGCTCTCTGAATGCCAATCAACGCCCCTGTCACTAAATAAAATGGTTAGCTTAAAGTCCTGTTTACACCTGCTTTGCACCACTGAAGCTACATGGGGTATAATTTTTGAAGCAAAGCTGAAGCAAAGCAAAGCAAAAGCAGGTGTAAACAGGACTGGAAGCTAACCATTTTATTTAGTGACAGCGTTCAGAGAGCTTTAACAAAGCCTGTCCGAAGCCTTGTTTTGAAGCAACTATAAACTAGCCATCCATTTGTGTTGAAGCCGAAGCAAGTGTAAATGAGCCCTTCAGGTCTTTTATGGTTTTTAAGGGGAACCAGATGCCAAAATGTAAAACAAAAATGGTCAAATGTAACAAAAAAGTGTCTGTCTCTTGGCTGTAACAGCTGTTATATAGGCAAGGGCGGGGCCACTGGTGATGTAAATGGGTGACCCCGCCCCCTTTGACATCATGTGACATCACATGACATCAGAAGGGGGCGGGGTCACCCGGTTACTTCACCAAGTGGCCCTGTCCTTGCTTATATAACAGTTGTCACAGCCAAGAGACAGGAGCTGGTGGGACGCCTCCCATCGAGGCAGAGCTTTTTTTTCTTCTATTTTTCAGGTCCGTCAGCATTGTATTTAAGGATGGATGGACATCGCAGGACACTTTTTTGTTTTTTAATAAAGGAATTGTCCAAAACTGTCTCCTGTCGTTTTTACTTTATTGACACTTTTTTGGTGAATGGGTAGGGGTACAATGTACCCTATACCCATTCACATAGGAGCAGCCGGGATCTAGGGGCCCCTTGTTAAAGGGGGCTTCCAGATTCTGATAAGCCCCGCACACGCAGACCCCCACGACCACAGGGCAAGGGTTGTGGGGATGAGGGCCTTGTCCCCATCAACATAGGGACAAGGTGCTTTTTTTTTGTTTTTTTGCGTGTGGTTCCCCTTAACCACAATACACTGTGTTTTATATACTACACTGTCTGCACTGACTGAATATAGAGTCTACGCTGAATATCTAGTCTACACTTAATGCAGAGTATATATATATATATATATATATATACACACACACACACACACTAGACTGTATATATATATATATATATATATATATATATATATATAAATACACTGCCTGCACGCCACTATCTAACCTGCCTGCCTAATCCAGCTCAATCTATCTCCATCCACACACTATACACGGCCACTATGTAAGCAGCCTTATATAGTGTAGGGCTTGGACTTAGTCCTCCTGATCCATGATTGGCCAAAGGCATCCTGCCTTTGGCCAATTATGGCTCTCGCAGCAGAGTGCACTGTGATTGGCCAAAGCATGCAGGTCAGGTGCATGCTTTGGCCAATCATCAGACGTCAATGCACTGTGATCTCGCAGTGCATTATGGGGCGTTCCGCGGCAAACGAACACCCGATGTTCGAGTTGAACTTACGTTCGTCTCGAACTGCGGGCTCATTCCTAATGGTGAGGTTTGAATAGAAGAAAGAGATTCTGTGGACAGGTGTCTTTTATACACATAATGAGTTGTCGTTAGGAGCACCTTCTTAAATTGACAGGACTAATCTGTGTACCACATGAGCACATATTGTAGCCAGTCTGTGGGAGCCACAATTATTGTTGTTTGGTAGGGGATCAAATACTTATTTTACTCACTGAACTGTAACTCAATTTATAACATTTGTATCATGTGTTTTTTCTGGATTTTTGGTTGATATTCTGTCTCTAGCATTTAAAATACACCTATGATAAAAAATGATAGAACCTTCATTTTTTGTAAGTAGGCAAATAATTATTTTCCCCACAATAAGTCTACCATAATGTAAATTTTTGATATGCAAACTTGCACATTATGGTAAAAACTGCTGCCACTCACCCACACTACAATTTAGCTTTAATAAAATCTCCAGGCTTAAAAATATAAAAAATGACGATGGAGATTACATTAAAGCTGTTGTATACCTAGATCAAAAAAACCCTGCAAGACAAAGACATAATGTGCTAGTATGCATCACATACTAGCACATTATGAAATACTCACCTTAGAACAAAGCCCTCTTAGCGGCACTCGGTCACCGCTGAGAAGGCTGACATCTTCTCCCATCCTTTCGTCCGGGATCGCGGGCTCCGGCGCTGTGAGTGGCTGGATCCGCGATAATGTCAGTCCGGCGTGAAGTTTCGGCATGGTAAGCCGGACCTTCAGAGCTCATGCAGGGTAAATATCTCCTAAACCATGCAGGTTTAGGAGATAATTATTTTGCCTACAGGTAAGCCTTACTATAGGCTCACCTGTAAAAATCACAAAGCGGGGGTTTACAGCCGCTTTAACATATTAAAGCTTATAGGAGATTGTACTGATCTGGTTACCATATACTGTACTTTAAAAGTAAAATCAAGGTAAAATAAAGAATGATATGTTGAAAAGTAGCAGCAGTGTTTTTGTCCATCATGTTTTTAATCAATCAACATGGCCACACCAATGGCATGTATAATTGCAATGAAAAGTATTGTCATTAGGGAATAATAAAACATTTCCATTTAGTGTTTTACATCCTGAAAGGAGATGAAATCATTGTAGTACATCTATACACATCTAAAAATCACTGTAATGGTTTATACCCAGTGCCAGGATCCAATGTTATTGCTTGGTGACATATTGCTGTTCCCTGTGGTAAAATGTCGATGTGAACACAATTTACAAAGTAATTCAAACAGAATTAATACTTACAGACGCCTCAGTTCAGAAAGTCCATAAAAGGCCCCCGGCTCGATGGTGCTAATCAAGTTATTCCTCAGATCTCTGGAGACAAAAATGTAGACACAGCAATTAATTATCAGGCATACGGCCGATTGTAAATGAACAACAAGCAAAGCATCAATTGACATTCACTTCAGTTTACCATTGAATATGAAATGCAGAATAAATAACAATAAAGATTCAGAATTGATGTGACAGTCACACCGTTCCACCAATCCTAGCCGGGCCTTTTCAGACGGCTGCTTTCTGGTACCTAAAGCAGTGGCCATGTTGAGATGTGACAAAAATCATTCTTGACAATGCAGCAGGTTATTTCAAGGTTAACAAAAGGGGAAACCACACTACAGAACATAGGATGTTTCCTCGTGTCTTCTGTTAGTTAACAATGACTTGTAACTGAATAAAGCACCAAATCATACCCTTTCTGAATTGTTTGGTGTCCAAAAGAATAGTCAAATATTGTCAGCCATATTGGATTCCCCACCAATGAAGCTGGTTATATCTATCCAGGTAAAATGCAGGCATTCTTTTAAAGAGACCCTGTCAATGGATTAAAATTGCATAAGTACCCACCCTCACGATTGCTATGCCCGACTAGACTATATCTTCTGTACACCAATCCTGCTCGTCAACTCTACCAAAGCATACATTCACCCATGCCCATGGTCGGATCACAACATAGTCTCATTTGACACATCTCATATAGGTCTGACTCCAACTCCCTTCAATTGGCGCCTAAACTATTCCCTTTTAACAGACCCCTCCAATATCCAAAAAATATCCACGCATATAGAAAACTATTTCACTGAAAACTCTACAGTGGACATCCTTCCCACAACACTCTGGTCAGCGCACAAAGCTGTTTTGAGAGGACACCTCATCAATATTGCAGCAGCTAAAAACAAGGATGGCTTACAGAAATTAAGTGCTTTACAAAAGACCTAGATCTCCTTTACAAAAAACTACACTACGCACCTTCACGAGATTTGAACCGCCAAATAAAAGAAAAACGTCTAGCATTAGATACAATTCTATCGGCAAACACAGAAAAAGCTCTTAGGTTTTCTAAAGCTAAATTTTTGCTACATGGAAACTCCACATCTACCATGTTTGCACATAAACTCAACCAAGACCAAAAACCACCACATCTGTACAAACTATGTGACCAAAATGGCAACTTAGTTACCCACCATCAAGAAGTCCTAGAAATATTTACATCCTTTTACAAAAACCTTCTTTCAGATCCAAAACCCCAAAACCAAAGTTTTTCTTTTGACTGGTTAAATAATCTACAACTCCCAACCCTTACCAATGATCAAATCAATTCTCTAAACGACCCATGCACTGTCCTAGAGATAACAAACATAATTAAATCCCTTAAAACATCCACAGCTCCAGGCCCCGATGGCTACACATCTTCCTACTATAAAAAATTTGCACCCCTTCTAGCACCCAACCTTACCAAATTATTTAATCATATCCTGCAAGGAAACCACTTTCCTGAAGAAATGCTCCTGGCCAACATGTCACTAATCCCTAAACCACTCAAAGACCACACCCTTTCACAAAACTTTCGCCCCATTTCAGTACTAAATAACGATCTTAAAGTATTTGGCAGATTGTTGGCAGACAGACTGGCAACAGTGATCACCAATCTTGTCCTCATTGACCAAACTGGATTTATCCCAGGCCGACAAATAGTTGACAACATCAGACTAGTTTCTAATATTATCCAAGACGCCAACCTCCACTCACGACCAGTCTGCCTTCTAGGCCTAGACATCCACAAGGCGTTTGATAGCGTCAACTGGTCCTACCTAAATCACCTCCTCCCCAAACTTGGAATCTCTGATAAGTTTTTACATGGCTTCAATGCTCTCTACCATTCTCCATATACCAGAATCAAAATCCCAGGTAATAATTCAAAATTCTTCCCTCTGAGCAGGGGAACTAGGCAGCGCTGCCACTTATCCCCACTTCTATTTGCCTTAGCTATTGAACCCCTGGCACATGCATTAAGAAATAACAATAATATAAAAGGTTACACCAAAGGCCCCAATGAATTTAAATTAAGCTTATACGCTGATGATTCCCTATTATTCTTATCCGACCCACTTATCTCCATACGCAATCTTCTCACAGAACTCAAAAATTTCCATAATATCTCAGGACTAGGTATTAATATAAACAAATGTTCAGCTCTACCTATCAATCTCCCTCAAAACACACAATCTCTTTTACAACAAAACTTCCCATTCACATGGAGCACACAATCATTCAGATACCTCGGTGTCCTTATCATCCCATCATTCAAATCAATTTACAAATAAAATTACCCGCCATTATTCTCCCACATAAGTTCCCTACTCAAAAAATTGTCCTCTTATCATATCTCTTTCCTTGGCAGAATTTGCGCCATTAAAATGTCAATTATCCCCAAACTTCTATATTATTTTAGAGCCCTCCCCATCAATGTTCCCAAAACCAGAATCCTATCCCTTCAAAGAGAAATGAATAAGTTCATCTGGGATAATAAAACACCGAGATGCAGCTATTCTCTTATGCACGGACCACAAAACAATGGTGGCCTAGGCCTTCCAAACCTATGGCACTACTTTTTTGCTGCCAGACTCTCACAACTTTCCCAATGGTATGCCCCAATCCCCAATATCCCCTGGAGTCATTCTCAATCTCCCCTCTATATCTACAAGGAATATTATGGTCCAACCAATGCAAGTATTGAATATTAAATAAATCTAACATGATAGTTGCCCAATTCTTGCAACTATGGGTAAATATTAAAGACCCCTTTAAACTAGTTTCTAGCACCCCTTCTCTAGCCTCATACCTAGGAGATACTAGATTCATGCATTCCTACAATGATTATAACTCGTTCATAATATGGATTGAAAATAACCTTACCACCTTGGGTTCTCTCATTAGTAAATCAGAATTCCCTCCCTTCGACACTCTTCAAACAAAATACAATCTACCACACTCAGAGCTCACCCACTACACTCAAATAAAACAATTCTTTTCACTACACTACTCACTACAAATCCATACGTCAAATACCATCTTTGAACAAATATGCATACATTCCTCAAAAGACAGAGGCCTAATCTCACAACTCTATAGATACATAGACTTCCTCACCATACCAGAAAAATCTGCCCCAATGATACACTGGGAGTCTGAGTTGGAATGTTCTTTCACCTCTGAGTTATAGATTGAAATGATTGACAATCTCCGTACAAGCAATAGAGCTATCTCTTTCAGGAAATCCCCTATTAAACTGTTCACAAGATGGTACATGACCCCTACCAAAATACACTCCTTTTACCCTGAAGCATCCCCCAACTGTTTTAGGGGCTGCTCAGAACGTGGTTCCTTCATACACATATTCTGGAGTTGAGACCGTTTCAAACCCATCTGGCAAGCAGCTATAGGCAGAACTGAAAAATCTTCTAAACAAAAAATCTCCCTCACTCCACAAACATGCATTCTATATGCTAATGTTCCAAAGACACCAGTACCTTGCATTAGACTGCTCTACTCATTGATCAGTTCAATTCATTGGATGATAGCACTCAACTGGAGAACTAACAATCTATCATGGCCGCAGGTTCTGAGTCAGATGGAAATGCTTAGACTTTCAGAAAGGATCCACCATATGCTTCATGATAGCATGCATATCATTGATAATGAAATGGAACTACTGTATCTTACCAGAACCCCTCACAGAATCAACACTTCCTTAAATAACCTGCTAAGAGATAAGGTTTTTGCTACCCTTGAAAATCCAAATTGTAACAATAATGTAACTAAATGTCATAATCTATACTTAGAATGATATACCTTCCTATATATACCAGTCAATCCCCTACCAATAAAATTACATTGATGGTTCAAATTTCACTTCTTTACTGTACTATCCATGCATCATCCAAATACCACACTGTATTGTTATATGAAACTTCCTTTATTGTATTGAAAATGTTTGTTCAAACTTCCAAATAAAACTTTTGTAAATAAAACAAAAAAAGAACACATAAGTAAGCACATACCTGTGAAGAATAAATAGAGTACTTGCCTCTCTAGCTGCCTACATGCCTGAACGCTGCTCCAATCTGGGGAACTGGTCTCTTAAAGTCCGCAGGGAAACTAGCAATAGTGAGAGGGGAGTATTTTGTTTCTTCAGAGGTATGTGCTTTATGAGTGTTAGGGATGAGCCCGATGTTCGAGTCAAACCTAAGCATTCATACCAGACCCAAAGGGCCTAGTAATTGACTAAGGTGGGGAACCCATGCTCTTTTTTTAATGAGTTTTATCTATATTGCAAGACCCGACAATTCATTACAGCCACGATCAGTTTTAGATGACAATTTTTCCTTTAGAAATGTAATTTTGCTGTGGTACTGTTCTAAACACGGGAAAACTGCGCCACTTTACAGGCATTCTATAGACACCCCCCAGGCATGATATTTAAAGGAATATTTCATTTCTATTTTTTCACTTTACGTTTCACTTTAAGCATTAAAAAAATCACTGCTCCTGAAAAAACAGACGTTTTTAAAAAAAAATTACATTGATACATATCCCCTGGGGCAGGACCCAGGTCCCCAAACACTTTTTATGGCAATAAATTGCATATAAGCTTTTAAAATTAGCACTTTTGATTTTGCATGTTCGTGTCCCATAGACTTTAACGGTGTTCTGTCAAATTTTTTGCCTGTTGGCAAGTTCTGGTGCGAACCGAACTGGGGGGTTTGGCTCATCCCTAATGAGTGTTTATCACAGGGTTTCTCAGCCAGGGTTCCTCCAGAGGTTGATAAAGATCCCATTGATACTATTGATTTTTTTAGCTATCTGTAAGGAGATAATTCTTCCCAGTGACCCCAAGTGAAAGGAAAATTCTTGCCACTGACCAGCACACTAATGTTGCCTGTGGTACCAGCGATTGGGGGTTAATGGGAGTGCCCAGTGCAGCAATCATTGTCAATTGACAAGCTCCGATCTCCCTGTCGCAGCAACTCACACAGAGCTAAGAGCTGCAACCAGGGAAAAAAGTTTAATCCCAATGCCCTGTACACACGATCGGACATTCCGACAACAAAATCCATGGATTTTTTCAGCCGGATGTTGGCTCAAACTTGTCTTGCATACACACAGTCACACAAATCTTGTCGGAAATTATGAACGCAAGAACGCAGAGACGTACAACACATATGATGAGCCAAGAAAAAGTTCAATAGCCAGTGCCGCTCTTCTTCTTGATTCTGAGAATGCGTGGAACTTTGTGTGTCGGAATTGTGTACACACGATCGGATCCAGATCTCAAATTTTGTGTGACAGAAATTCCGATGGAAAATGTCCGATGGAGCCTACACACAGTCAGAATTTCCAAGCTCCCATCGAACATTTTCCGTCGGATAATCCGACAGTGTGTACGTAGCATAAGGCCTGATTCACACCTATGCATTTTTAGTGCTTTTTGCATTTTGCAGATTTGCACTACAGAACGTGTTCCATAGGAAACCATGTTAAATGGACTGTAGTGAAAATCTGCAAAGTGCAAAAAGCACTAAAAATGCATAGGTGTGAATCGGGCCTAAATGTTCCTGTAAAAAGAACACTTTAAATTACAGTAATAAATGCCCCTTTAGCACCCCTTACATTTTTTAATTTTCCACAAAATTAAAGGAGTTGTAAAGGCAGAAGGTTTTTTTATCTTAATGCATTCTATGCCTTTGTGGGTGTGTGTGAGTAAAGAGATGATCTCGGGCGTGTTATTTGGATATACCATATTTATTGGCGTATAACACGCACCTTCACTTTAAGAGGGAAGTTTCAGGAAAGAAACTTAAATTTTAAATAAAGAACCATGAAGCAAAATAAGGGTCAGCGCCCATCTGCAGCCCCACCATTGCCATGAATGCAGCACCACCATTGCCATCAGTGCAGCACCCCCAATGCCAGGAATGCAGCACCCACCATTGCCAGGAATGCAGCGCCCACCATTGCCAGGAATGCAGCACCCACCATTGCCAGGAATGCAGCACCCACCATTGCCAGGAATGCAGCACCCACCATTGCCAGGAATGCAGCACCCAGTATTGCCAGGAATGCAGGACCCAGTATGGCCAGGAATGCAGCACCCCCATTGCCAAGAATGCAGCACCCAGTATTGCCAGAAATGCAGCACCCACCATTGCCAGGAATGCAGCACCCACCATTGCCAGAAATGAAGCACCCAGTATTGCCAGGAATGCAGGACCCAGTATGGCCAGGAATGCAGCACCCCCATTGCCAAGAATGCAGCACCCAGTATTGCCAGAAATGCAGCACCCACCATTGCTAGGAATGCAGAACCCACCATTGCCAGGAATGCAGCACCCACCATTGCCAAGAATGCAGCACCCAGTATGACCTGGAATGTAGCACCCACCATTGCTAGGAATGCAGAACCCACCATTGCCAGGAATGCAGCACCCACCATTGCCAAGAATGCAGCACCCAGTATGACCTGGAATGCAGCACCCCCCATTGCAAGGAACGAAACACCCAGTATTGTCAGGAATGCAGCACCCACCATGGCCAAGAATGCAGCACCCAGTATGGCCAGGAATGCAGCCCCCATCATTGTCAGGAATGCAGGCCCCATCATTGTCAGGAATGCAGCCCCCATCATTGCCAGGAATGTCAGGAATGCAGCCCTCATCATTGTCAGGAATGTGAGGAATGCAGCCCTCATCATTGTCAGGAATGTCAGGAATGCAGCCCTCATCATTGCCAGGAATGTCAGGAATGCAGCCCCCATCATTGCCAGGAAAGTCAGGAATGCAGCTCCCATCATTGCCAGGAATGCAGCCCCCATCATTGTCAGGAATGCAGCCCCCATCATTGTCAGGAATGTCAGGAATGCAGCCCCCATCATTGCCAGGAATGTCAGGAATGCAGCCCCCATCATTGTCAGAAATGTCAGGAATGCAGCCCTCATCATTGTCAGGAATGTCAGGAATGCAGCCCCCATCATTGTCAGAAACGTCAGGAATGCAGCCCCCATCATTGTCAGGAATGCAGCCCCCATCATTGTCAGGAATGTCAGGACTGCAGCCCTCATTGTCAGGAATGTCAGGAATGCAGCCCCCATCATTGTCAGGAATATCAGGAATGCAGCCCTCATTGTCAGGAATGTCAGGAATGCAGCCCCCATCATTGTCAGGAATGTCAGGAATACAGCCCTCATCATTGTCAGGAATGCAGCCCTTATCATTGTCAGGAATGTCAGGAATTCAGTCCCCATCATTGTCAGGAATGCAACCCTCATCATTGTCAGGAATGTAGCCCCCATCATTGTCAGGAATGCAGCCCCCATCATTGCCAGGAATGTAAGGAATGCAGCCCCCATCATTGCCAGGAATGACAGGAATGCAGCCCCCATCATTGTCAGGAATGCAGCCCCCATCATTGCCAGGAATGTCAGAAATGCAGCCCCCATCATTGCCATGAATGTCAGGAATGCAGCCCCCATCATTGTCAGGAATGTCAGGAATACAGCCCCCATCATTGCCAGGAATGTCAGGAATACAGCCCCCATCATTGTCAGGAATGCAGCCCCATCATTGCCAGGAATGTCAGCAATACAGCACCCATCATTGCCAGGAATGTCAGGAATACAGCCCCCATTATTTTCAGGAATGTCAGGAATGCAGACTCACCATTGCAATCAGTGCAGCCTGAATTATGCCCATCTGCAGCCTTGGAGGGGACAGGGAGAGGGAGGGACGAGTGCCAAAAGATAACATACAGGAGAAACTCCTGTTTTCTCGGCGGCCTCTTTAATAGAAAGTCCCGCCTCCTTTGATGGACAGAACAGTCGTCCAATGGCAGCCCCGGAGACGGGACTACCTATTACAGAGGCCACCGTGTAAACAGGAAATACTGCTGTGTGCACGGCTCTCATCCAGCCTCCTCCCTGTCTATATCTTTTGTGGCCACGGCGCTGGGAGATCGTTGGGGACCACAAAAGATATATATGTCCAAATAACCAGGCGGGCCATTCAAAACCAGAATGCAGGCCGCGATTGGCCCGCGGGCCGGAATTTGGCATGCCCGGTCTAAGCCGTCCGGGACTCTCCTCCTGATTGACTGAGACATAGCAGCGGTGCCATTGGCTCCCGCGGCTGTCAATCAAAATCAGTCAGCCATTCAGGGGAGAGAGAGGGTGGGGCTGGGTCAGAGCTCCGTGTCTGAATGGACACACGGAGCTGTGACTTGGCTCCAGTGCTCTCATAGGAAGCTGCTGACTGTGGGGCACTCGATAGGAGGGAGGGGCCAGGAGCAGCAAATAGGAACCCAACAAGAGGAGGATCTAGGCTGCTCTGTGCAAAACCAACTGCACAGAGGGGGCAAGTATAACATGTTTGTTAATTCTTAAATTTAAAAAACGAGCCTTTACACTCACTTTAACTCCTTTACTGCTGTCTGATCACTGCTTGCGTGCAATGGTATGTGGCTGCAGACTGGAGCTCCACTCCAGACAGGAAACATGTGTCCTCCACTTACTTGAGTTGTGTCTATTGGTTGTTTGTTACATTAAAGGTGATTAAAAAAAAAAAAAAAAAAAAACTTTGAGTGGAGGCCACATGTTTCCTGTCTAGAGTGGAGCTCCAATCTGCAGCCAGACCCCTCTCAATGACTTGATGCTTGATTTATTGATGTCTTTAACACCTTCCTGCCTGGCCTATAGCAGATTGAAGGCCAGGCAGAACTTACCTCTTTCAGAGTGGACATCATATGACGTCCTCTCAGAAGGCATCGCTTAGCGGCAAGATCTGTCACCAACTGTCTCCACAGGACACAGCAAATTACTGATTTCTACACTGGCCCGCTGACAGTGTCATGTGATCGCTGTGACCAATCACAGCAGATCACATGACAGCTGTAAACAAATGGATGGCTTCCTTTCATGCCATCCATTGTTAACAATTGTGTTGTTAGCTGTGATTGGTCAAAGTGATCACATGGTACATACAGGGCCTATCTGTACCATGTGATTAGCTTTGACCAATCACAGCTAATCACAACAAAAGACACTGAATCAGTTTCATTCAGTAAAATTGTTGCTTGTACCAATGAAATTTATTGGCATTGGCAATCATTTTGTGTAAAAAAAAAAAAAAAAAAAATTTCTTTTATTTAATTATTTTCCAAAGAATTTTGACACAATATTACAACTTCAAAAAACTTGCCATGCCTCTTAATAAATGCCTTGGACTGTCTAATTTCCGAAAAGGGGTCATTTGGGGTGGGGGATATTTGTGTTGTCCTGGCGTTTTCGGGCCTTAAGAAATGAGATCTGTCAGTACATCAGGATTGATCGATTTTCAGATATATACCATAGTTTGTGGACTCTATAACTTTCCTACAGAATAAATAAGATATACTGATTTGGGTTATTGTCACCAAGGAAATGTAGCAGAATACATGAAGAAAGCTTATTTATTTGCTAAATTTTATAACAAAAACAAAGAAAAACCCGTTCTTTCAACAGTTTTGGTCCTTTTTTTGTTTACTTAGCAAAAAATTAAAACACAAAAGAAAAACCCAGTGGTGATTAAATACCACCAAAAGAAATCTCTATTTGTGTAAAAAAAATTATAAATATTGAATATGGGTACAGTGTTGCATGACCGCGCAATTGTCATTCAAAGTGCGACAGAGGTGAAAGCTGAAAATTGGCCTGGGGCGGAAGGGGGTAAAAGTGTCTGATATTGAAGTAGTTAAGATTGTAATAAAGTATATTTGTATACAGTCTATCTATTGAAATGCACACATATGTACCTCTCAACCGCCTGAGGTTCCTCAGATCCTCAGAGAGCTGAATATATATATATATATATATATATATATATATATATATATATATTTATTTATACCGTGCCTTGAAAAAGTATTCATACCCCTGTACATTTTCCACATTTTGTCATGTTACAACTAAAAACATAAATGTATTTTATTGGGATTTCATGTGATATACCAACACGAAGTGGCACATAATTGTGAAGTGGAAGGAAAATGATAAATGGTTTTCCAAATTTGTTTCAATAATAAATATATGAAAAGTGTGGCATGCATTTGTATTCAGCCCCCCTGAGTCAATACTTTGTAGAACCACCTTTCACTGCAATTACAGCTGCAAGTCTTTTTGGGAATGTCTCTACCAGCTTTGCACATCTAGAGAGTGACATTGTTGCCCATTCTTCTTTGCAAAATAGCTCAAGCTCTCTCAGATTGGATGGAAAGCGTCTGTGAACAGCAATTTTCAAGTCTTGCCACAGATTCTCAAATGGATTTAGGTCTGGACTTTGACTGGGCCATTCTAACACATGAATATGCTTTGATCTAAACAATTCCATTGTAGCTCTGGCTGTATGTGGCTGTATGTTTGGGGTTATTGTCCTGCTGGAAGGTGAACCTCTGCCCCAATCTTTGAAGATTTTCTTCAAAGATTGCCCTTTAGCGTGCTCAGTCTGAAGCTGTGGAACTTGGTGTAAGTGGAGCTGGAATAAGTGGGAGTTAAAAAAACAGAGTTTAAAACAGGAGGTTATAACAGGGGTCATAGTACCTGTGTAGTGTGAGTATCTGAGTGTTGTCTGAGTAGTGTGTGTGGATCGTTAGTACTTGTGTATTGTGTACTGTGTACTTGTGTATTGCGAGTGCACGTAGGTCTGTGAGTACCTGTGTATTGTCTTGTTATGTACCTGTGTATTGTCTTGTTGTGTACCTGTGTATTGTCTTGTTGTGTACCTGTGTATTGTCGTGTACCTGTGTATTGTCTTGAGTATTAGTGCCAGGAAGCTAGCTGTTAGGTAATTTGGACAGGGTAAAATCCCCAAATCCTCATTAAATTTAATACGTACGATGCCCGGTGGGTGTGGAGAGCCTACTCTTTGTACATCTTGCCGCATGTATGCGTTCCTTGATCATCCGATCGAGGGCGAATACTGCTGTGCAAAATGTAAGCACATTGTTTCCCTGGAAGCCCAGGTTCTGAATCTGGGGAAGCAACTGTCAGCACTGAGAAGTCCCTCCATACTAAAGGTGAGCCAGGAACGTACACGGCAGGTGCCGGCAGGGGCCAGCACAGAGGCGGGTGGAGACAAAGAGGTGCAGGCACTAGCAAAGAGTAGATGGGTGACAGTCAGGAGGGGTAGAGGGGGAAGTGCCAGAGAGGCCGATCCAGGACTGGAGCATCCCAATAAGTACGCTCCATTGAGTGACATTGGTGAAACCAGTCAGGGACCAGCACTGCTGGAGATGAGGGACTCTCCTAGCTGCCAGGGGAAGAACTCCTCCAGTGAGAGTGGGGGGGCAGCAAAGGGAAAGGAAAGACAGATTCTGGTGGTAGGGGACTCAATTCTTAGAAGGACAGAGAGGGCAATCTATAACCAAGACCTGAAGCGCCGAACAGTATGTTGTCTACCGGGCGCTCGGGTTCGGCACATCACGGATCTTGTGGACAGATTACTGGGAGGGGCTGGGGAAGACCCGGCTGTCATGGTGCACGTTGGCACCAATGACAAAGTCAGAGGCAGATGGAGTGTCCTAAAGAACGATTTTAGGGACTTAGGAGCTAAATTGAGGAAAAGGACCTCCAAGGTAGTGTTCTCAGGAATACTACCGGTACATCGAGCCACACCAGAAAGGCAGAGGGAGATTAGGGAAGTAAACAAGTGGCTGAAGAGCTGGTGAAGTAAGGAGAGGTTTGGGTTCCTGGAGGACTGGGCCGACTTCTCAGTCGGTAACCGGTACTATAGAAGGGACGGACTGCACCTAAATGAGGAGGGTGCAGATCTGCTGGGAATGAAGATGGCCAAAAAGTTAGAGGTGTTTTTAAACTAGGCGATGGGGGGGAGGGTTCAGAGACAGTGATAGCCAGCGCGGAAGATATTCCAGAGGGTAGTATTGGGGGCATTAGTGGTAGGTTAACCAAAGCACAAAAACACAAGGTGAGTATAGTAGCAAGTCCTAGTTGCAATCTTGAAACACCCAATACGAGGACAATATGCGACCGGGCTAAACTATGTGGCATGTTCACTAATGCCAGGAGCATGGCGGACATGATGGGTGAACTAGAGATACTGTTGTATAAGGAGGATTTGGATTTTGTGGGAATTTCAGAGACCTGGTTCAACAGCTCTCATGATTGGCTGGCAAACATTCAAGGGTATACCCTATACCGCAAGGATAGAAAGGGTAAAAAGGGGGGAGGGGTATGCCTATATATCAAGAATAATGTACAAGTGAATGTGAGAGATGACATCACTGAGGGGGCTAGGGAGGAGGTAGAATCTTTATGGGTAAAGCTCCAAAGGGATGAAGCTAAGGGGAAAATAATACTGGGAGTATGCTATAGGCCCCCTAACCTGAGGGAGGAAGTGGAGATGGATCTCCTATCACAAATTGGATTAGCAGCAAGGATGGGAAGTGTTATCATAATGGGGGATTTTAATTATCCAGACATAGACTGGGCGGAGGGAACCGCGCATTCATTTAAGGATCGCCAGTTCCTTAATGTCTTGCAGGACAATTTTTTGGGTCAGATGGTAGACGCACCAACTAGAAATAAAACATTACTAGATCTACTGATTACCAACAATACAGACCTGATCACAGATGTGGAAATACGGGGCAATTTAGGTAACAGCGATCACAGGTCAATTAGTTTCAGTATAAATCACACAAATAGGAAACATGAAGGGAACACAAAGACACTGAATTTCAAAAGAGCCAACTACCCTAAACTACAAACCTTGCTAAAAGGCATAAATTGGGATAAAATATTAGGAACAAAGAATACGGAGGAGAGATGGGTTTGCTTTAAGAGCATATTAAATAAGGGCATTAGCCAATGTATCCCATTGGGTAATAAATTTAAAAGAGCGAACAAACATCCTGGATGGCTTAACTCCAATGTAAAAATGCATATAAAAGCAAAGGAGAAGGCCTTCAAAAAATACAAGGTTGAGGGATCATCCTCAGCATTCAGAATTTATAAAGAATGCAATAAGAAATGTAAGGGTGCAATTAGGACGGCTAAGATAGAACATAAAAGACACATAGCGGAGGAGAGCAAAAAAAATCCCAAAAAATTCTTTAAGTATGTAAACAGTAAAAAAGGGAGGACAGACCATATTGGCCCCATAAAGAATGAGGAAGGACATCTGGTTACAAAGGATGGGGAGATGGCAAAGGTATTGAATTTATTCTTCTCCTCAGTCTTCACGAGTGAATCGGGGGGCTTCAGTAACCAAAACTGCAGTGTTTATCCTCATGACACAACACAGGAAGCACCTACATGGTTAACAGAGGACGGAATTAAAATTAGACTTGAGAAACTTAACATTAATATATCACCGGGACCAGATGGCTTGCATCCGAGGGTACTTAGGGAACTCAGTCAGGTGATTGCCAGACCGTTGTTCCTAATTTTTACAGACAGTCTATTGACTGGAATGGTACCAGCTGATTGGAGAAAAGCCAATGTAGCACCAATATTTAAAAAGGGCCCAAAAAACATCCCTGGGAATTACAGACCAGTTAGCCTAACATCAATAGTATGTAAACTCTTGGAGGGGATGATAAGGGACTATATACAAGATTTTAGTAATAAGAATGATATCATTAGCAGTAATCAGCATGGATTCATGAAGAATCATTCTTGCCAAACCAATCTATTAACCTTCTATGAGGAGGTGAGTTGCCATCTAGATAAAGGAAGGCCCGTAGACGTGGTGTATCTGGATTTTGCAAAAGCATTTGACACAGTTCCCCATAAACGTTTACTGTACAAAATAAGGTGCGTTGGCATGGACCATAGGGTGAGTACATGGATTGAAAACTGGCTACAAGGGCGTGTTCAGAGGGTGGTGATAAATGGGGAGTACTCAGAATGGTCAGGGGTGGGTAGTGGGGTTCCCCAGGGTTCTGTGCTGGGACCAATCCTATTTAATTTGTTCATAAACGACCTGGAGGATGGGATAAACAGTTCAATCTCTGTATTTGCAGACGATACTAAGCTAAGCAGGGCAATAACTTCTCCGCAGGATGTGGAAATCTTGCAAAAAGACCTGAACAAATTAATGGGGTGGGCGACTACATGGCAAATGAGGTTCAATGTAGAAAAATGTAAAATAATGCATATGGGTGGCAAAAATATGAATGCAATCTATACACTGGGGGGAGAACCTCTGGGGGAATCTAGGAAGGAAAAGGACCTGGGGGTCCTAGTAGATGATAGGCTCAGCAATGGCATGCAATGCCAAGCTGCTGCTAATAAAGCAAGCAGAATATTGGCATGCATTAAAAGGGGATCAACTCCAGAGATAAAACGATAATTCTCCCACTCTACAAGACTCTGGTCCGGCCGCACCTGGAGTATGCTGTCCAGTTCTGGGCACCAGTCCTCAGGAGGGACGTACTGGAAATGGAGCGAGTACAAAGAAGGGCAACAAAGCTAATAAAGGGTCTGGAGGATCTTAGTTATGAGGAAAGGTTGCGAGCACTGAACTTACTCTCTGGAGAAGAGACGCTTGAGAGGGGATATGATTTCAATTTACAAATACTGTACTGGTGACCCCACAATAGGGATAAAACTTTTTCGCAGAAGAGAGTTTAATAAGACTCGTGGCCACTCATTACAATTAGAAGAAAAGAGGTTTAACCTTAAACTACGTAGAGGGTTCTTTACTGTAAGAGCGGCAAGGATGTGAAATTCCCTTCCACAGGCGGTGGTCTCAGCGGGGAGCATTGATAGCTTCAAGAAACTATTAGATAATCACCTGAATGACCGCAACATACAGGGATATACAATGTAATACTGACACATAATCACACAAATAGGTTGGACTTGATGGACTTGTGTCTTTTTTCAACCTCACCTACTATGTAACTATGTAACTATGTAACTATGTAGTTGGCCCCCTCAATCTTCCCATCAACTCTGACCAGGTTCCCTGTCCCTGCTAAAGAAAAGCATCCCCAGAACATGATGCTGCCACCACCATGTTTCACGGTGGGGATGGTGTGTTCAGGGTGATGTGCAGTGTCAGTTTTCCAGTTTGCTTTTAGGCCAAAAGTTCAATTTTGGTCACATCTGACCAGAGCACCTTCTTACACATGTTTGCTGTGTCCCACACAATGCTTCTCGCAAACTGCAAACGGGACTTCTTATGGCTTTCTTTTAACAATGGCTTTCTTCTTGCCCCTCTTCCATAAAGGCTGGAAAAATAAAATAATAATGCGCCGACTAAAACAGAAAAGAGCTGCCGACACAACAATCAGACTAATTGTGATAGGAATATAAGATAAATAAGTGTGGCGCTAAATAGTTATGTGCGTTATTGGGCAAAGCCTGACAGAATGGAAATCCGTGAGGACAACAGCTCAATAAAGTGTATTTAATGAAACACCAAATAGCATGTGTAATATACTAGTGAAAGTAATATATAAATGAATTGAAAAATGTGTGAATAAATTGATCAGAAAAGAATCTAGTTTGCATTAGAGGTCAACAATGATGGGATCAACTCGCTATAAATAATGTGAAGAAGTGAGTGGAGAAATTCTTCCCCATAAATCTCAAATCAAAAAGTGATAAATTAAACAAAACTTGTGAGTAGTGTAGTGATACACATGAGAAGTATAGAAACATGAAGCACCATAGCAACATATATTGCTGTCACGACCAAAAGTCCAGCAGAAAATTATAGATAACTAGTGTAACTGCAGTCCAATGACAAATAAAAAGTCTGTGGCTGTCAGGAGGAATGGTAAAAGGCCTTAAATCCGGGGATGGCGTCCACAGGATAAGGAGCTCTACATGTATAGGGACGGGATAGGCAAAAATACTCTTACCAGAAATGATGGACCCCTCGGCCAGCGGCCTGGGGGTCAAACAGGCTTAGGATAAGGAAGAGGGTTCCACAGCAGTTGGAGATGTTGGGAGGAATCCGCGACACTCACCCACCGACCTCTCTGGTTGTAACGACTCCCGGTCTCCGAGGGGTCAATCAAGAACTGCTCACAGGAAAGCCGCTTCCAAAAACCAGATATAGATCCTCAAAAAATGGGGTTCAAAAAGAAGACCTCCCCATAGTGTAAATCCGCTTATTGAAAAGCATTTATTTGAAGATCAAGAGCTATACAACACACCATGACCTAAACATCACAGTCAGGTATAAAACAATAAAAAGCGCTATAAAATAAAAGTGGCAAGACAGGCATAACCACCCGACGCGTTTCGTCCTACGGGACTTCAACTGGGGTACATGACTGTCTGCCACAAATGCCTGTATATATATAAAACATATAATTACCCAGTATTAGCAGCTGTTTGCGCCATGTATGCCGTTACTTCTGGGTTATCCGGAAGGGGGCGTCAGAATAGAAGATATACCAATCACAAGGACTCGGGAGCTGGCTCTCAACCAAGCCTCAATGTGAGAGATCCTATGCGGATATGTCGTGGGCGGCGTCCACCTCCTTTGTGAGAAGGTGACGTCTGCCCGCCAATTAGATTCCAAGGCCAGGGAGTGACGCATCCACCAGGGCGCGTCACCTCCCCTGGCCAATCGTGGTCCGAATGGAGAGGACGTACAGCGTCCACTAGGAAGCTGTACCAAAAATAACGTGTGACGTCAGTTCCGTAATAACCGGAAGTGACGGAGGATGGAACGCAAATGCGAACTCAGCCTCACCATGACGGGATGGCAAACAAACTAGTCCACCAGTGATCACATAAACAACACACAATGAGGTCTGGAGCGCAAATGCGGTCCAGCCTCCATAATAAAGATGAAGATAGTTTAACATGGCGTAAACATCGCTAAATTTGGCAACCTAAAATTGGCTAATGATATAGTGTGTTATAATCCAGCAGAAATATACAAAATTTCTAAACCATGACTTAGGTGAGAAATATCATAACCCTGTATACATATAAAAACTAATACTAAAAATAAACTGTAAAAAATGAAAAACCCTTATGAGGGACTGTAGGATAAGTACATACTGTTATCCAAGAGAATAATAAAACACTTGGTGTAAAAAATGTAAAGATAAAAATGTAAAGATCACAACTACCTATGTCTTGGTAGCAATGGAAATATATAGACCGCCCATAGATACCCCATAGTATCAATGGTAATCAGCCAAATTCCACTATTGGAACCTCTGCTCCCCATCATAAAAAAAAGCTATTTGGTGTTTCATTAAATACACTTTATTGAGCTGTTGTCCTCACGGATTTCCATTCTGTCAGGCTTTGCCCAATAACGCACATAACTATTTAGCGCCACACTTATTTATCTTATATTCCTATCACAATTAGTCTGATTGTTGTGTCGGCAGCTCTTTTCTGTTTTAGTCGGCGCATTATTATTTTATTTTTCCAGTTGTTATTTTAGACACATATAGTGCTGCCCCTATTCAATCTTTCGGAGTCATCTACATTCAGCATGGATGTATTCGACTACCGCACCAACCGTTCAGTGAACACTGATGGGGTATTTACCCTTTTACAAACAGATACAGAGTTAGGAGGTTTATTTCTTAGATTGAAGAACCTTATGGTATCTGAGCTCCATTTGGATTGGGACATTGTATTCTTGGAGCAGTATACTAAGGAACATATGGTCCCGAGAGGTTTGAGGTGGAATGTATATCCACAACAGGGAGATTTGGAATTGGAATCTTGGTTCCATTACTTTAACGAGGTGGGGATCTCCCTCTTGAAATTTCTAGTGGATAAAAAAAGAGCTAGAATGGTAGTCATAGATAGGGAGATAAAGGAGATCAAAGAAAAATTGATTCCCTTTAGATCCTCTTCAGAATATGCCACACATTCCACTTCCCTGAGAAATCTCCTTGAAAAAGAGGAAAAGGATCAGAAGATCAAGAAACAAAAGAAATATACCAGGGATGTTAACGATTACAAAAATGGTAATGTTTTCTCCTGGCAAAATAAGGATGGGGAACCTGTTGCCCCTGAGAACGGTCCCTGTCAGATGGAAGTTTCGGAGCAACAACCTCCCCATACCCAACCACTGTTAAAAAATGTTGGTACAACAGACCGTAGGGCTGTTGATTACCACCGGTCTGCCCCCCCTCATACACCCAACCCATATCGGAGGGGACCTCCAACAAACTCCAGAGGTAGGGAGAGAGTGGGGAGAGGCAGAGGGAGAGGTCAGAGAGACAAGTCCTCCCATTATGATGGCCAAAGACCGACACCGAGAAGAGATAACTACCATGATAGATATAACGAACAGTATGAATACTCCTACCCACAGAGAACTCCTATACGCACGTCTAATAGATATTCCCCTTTGAGAGAGGACAGACCACGTGAGAACCATAATTTCTACCACCCTTATAGAGAGACTGATTCCAGTTATTATAATAAATCACCCTTCAACTATAACCAGCAGCAACCAGGCCCTTCCTATCAAGGGGATTTTCCCAAAGAACAAGGGAGATTCAAGCGAGCCATAGACGGAAACGGGGGACCAGAGGGGGGAGGCGCTCCCGACAAAAGAAAAAGGGTCTGAAAGAAAGTGGGATATTTAATCTTAGCAAAACCTCCCTATCAGAAGCCGAACTTTTGGTCTTGGAAAAAGGTTTAAAGTTCGCCCCCCCGAATAAATTAAATAAATTTAGCACTTTTATAGACATTCAGAAATATGTATGAAAATTGAATGTACAGAGATACATCATTTCCAATCCCATGAGACCAAAAACTGAGACTAATTCACATATAGTCCATTCAGGACTTTCAAACCCTTCCCTTTTCAACCCTCCTGGCCCTACCGCACCTTCTATTAAAGTATTTCGAGACTTAGTTTTACAGGACCTTGACAAACTACCACCTAAAAGGTTATTCAGTAACCCTACCGTAAGAACTGGACTTAGAAAACTGTGTGAACGAAAAGACCTAGTTATCCGCCCTGCTGATAAGGGGGGCGGAATAGTCGTATTGGATAAAAACGATTACCACTCAGAAATGATTAGAATCCTAAGTGATACTGATACATACTCTAGAATCTATACTAACCCCACAGTTCCTTATAAGAGGCTACTTACAGACTTGGTTGACACCGGTTTCCAACTAGGCATTTTAAATAATAAAGAAAAAAGTTTTCTCATTCCAGCCGCCCCGAGAATCCCGGTAATCTACTATTTACCAAAGGTACATAAAAGTGTTACCCAACCGCCTGGTCGCCCCATCATTAGCGGCATTGAGTCCATTACTTCCCGTATAGGGAAGTACATAGATTTTTTCTTACAACCCATTGTACAGTCCACACCATCCTATCTGAAGGACACCAAAGATACTATTTCCAAACTTAATAGCATTACTTATAGTAGTGACCTTCTCCTCGTTACTGCGGACGTAACGTCGCTATATACTTCTATACCCCATGATGCGGGGTTTTCTGCGGTCAAACTTTTTCTATCGAGGGAGGACTCCATTCCGAGAACCCAGCAGAGATTCATTATGGACCTGCTGAGGTTCGCGACCAAACATAATTATTTTTGGTATAATGGAGATTTTTACATTCAACAAAAGGGAGTGGCTATGGGCGCTAAGTTCGCCCCTAGCCTGGCCAACATTTTTATGGCCCGCTGGGAGGAGGATGTCGTCTATGCCCTCGACCCCCCAGAGTTGGTCCTTTGGGCGAGGTACATAGACGACATCCTCCTCCTATGGAGAGGGAGTGTTGACTCTTTACATGCTTTTTTGAGGAAACTTAATGACAATAAGATTGGGATTGAGCTAAAATATGAGGTCAACGCTTCCTCTATCCACTTTTTAGACCTGGAAATAGTTGTAGCAAATGACCGCCTAGAAACTAAAACATTTTTCAAACCAACCGACCGGAATGGTTACATTCCGGTCGATAGTTGTCATCACGCTACGTGGCTGAAATCGGTACCACGCAGCCAGTTTACACGGATTAGACGCAATTGTAGTAACCTTACTGAGTATTTCCAACAGACGCAGATTTTGAGGTCCAGGTTCATTAATAAGGGCTATGATTCTGGAGATGTTGATAGGGAAATCATGAACATCGCTCAGATTAATAGAGAATCTTTGTTGACGGGACAACCTAAAAGTAGTTCTGGTAACAAACACAAATGGTCTCTGTTGACAAATTTCTCCATACAACATAAACAGATTAAAGCAATCCTAGCAAGACATTGGAGAGTCCTTAAAAATGACCCAATATTGGGTCCGGTCCTTCCTGAACGAAGTGGTATAATTTTTAAGGGGGCTCCATCCATTAGAGGCCAGATTGTCTCTAATGTTATTGATCCCCCTCCGATTTGCTCTTTCTTTCATAATATGAAAGGCTTTTTCCCATGCAAACGATGTAACGTATGTTTACACAACATTAGTGGACGTAGACGAACGGAGACGTTCTTCTCTACCTCTACGGGTAAGGAATATCAGATAAAACATTTTTTGACATGCAAAACCAGATATGTGGTCTATTTGATCACATGTCCTTGCAAAAAACAGTATGTAGGCCGGACTATACGTACATTGTCAGTGAGAGGTAATGAACATATAGCTAACATTAAAAAAGGCCTCACAAATCACAGCGTCCCTAAACATTTTTTGCGATGTCATAATCAAAATCCAAATGGTATCCAGTTTCAGGTTATCGATAAATTTATTCCACATTGGAGGGGCGCGTCTATGAAAAGGGGCGTGTCGAGATTAGAAACTTTCTGGATACATCAATTAAAATGCTATTTACCACTTGGCCTTAATGTCGACTGGGATATAAATGCTTTTATCAACCAGTCTTGATCGATATACTAGTGGCCCTCCCCCATTACCCCTTTTTTCTTTTTTTTTTTTTTTTTTTTTTTTTTTTTTTATGATGGGGAGCAGAGGTTCCAATAGTGGAATTTGGCTGATTACCATTGATACTATGGGGTATCTATGGGCGGTCTATATATTTCCATTGCTACCAAGACATAGGTAGTTGTGATCTTTACATTTTTATCTTTACATTTTTTACACCAAGTGTTTTATTATTCTCTTGGATAACAGTATGTACTTATCCTACAGTCCCTCATAAGGGTTTTTCATTTTTTACAGTTTATTTTTAGTATTAGTTTTTATATGTATACAGGGTTATGATATTTCTCACCTAAGTCATGGTTTAGAAATTTTGTATATTTCTGCTGGATTATAACACACTATATCATTAGCCAATTTTAGGTTGCCAAATTTAGCGATGTTTACGCCATGTTAAACTATCTTCATCTTTATTATGGAGGCTGGACCGCATTTGCGCTCCAGACCTCATTGTGTGTTGTTTATGTGATCACTGGTGGACTAGTTTGTTTGCCATCCCGTCATGGTGAGGCTGAGTTCGCATTTGCGTTCCATCCTCCGTCACTTCCGGTTATTACGGAACTGACGTCACACGTTATTTTTGGTACAGCTTCCTAGTGGACGCTGTACGTCCTCTCCATTCGGACCACGATTGGCCAGGGGAGGTGACGCACCCTGGTGGATGCGTCACTCCCTGGCCTTGGAATCTAATTGGCGGGCAGACGTCACCTTCTCACAAAGGAGGTGGACGCCGCCCACGACATATCCGCATAGGATCTCTCACATCGAGGCTTGGTTGAGAGCCAGCTCCCGAGTCCTTGTGATTGGTATATCTTCTATTCTGACGCCCCCTTCCGGATAACCCGGAAGTAACGGCATACATGGCGCGAACAGCTGCTAATACTGAGTAATTATATGTTTTATATATATACAGGCATTTGTGGCAGACAGTCATGTACCCCAGTTGAAGTCCCGTAGGACGAAACGCGTCGGGTGGTTATGCCTGTCTTGCCACTTTTATTTTATAGCGCTTTTTATTGTTTTATACCTGACTGTGATGTTTAGGTCATGGTGTGTTGTATAGCTCTTGATCTTCAAATAAATGCTTTTCAATAAGCGGATTTACACTATGGGGAGGTCTTCTTTTTGAACCCCATTTTTTGAGGATCTATATCTGGTTTTTGGAAGCGGCTTTCCTGTGAGCAGTTCTTGATTGACCCCTCGGAGACCGGGAGTCGTTACAACCAGAGAGGTCGGTGGGTGAGTGTCGCGGATTCCTCCCAACATCTCCAACTGCTGTGGAACCCTCTTCCTTATCCTAAGCCTGTTTGACCCCCAGGCCGCTGGCCGAGGGGTCCATCATTTCTGGTAAGAGTATTTTTGCCTATCCCGTCCCTATACATGTAGAGCTCCTTATCCTGTGGACGCCATCCCCGGATTTAAGGCCTTTTACCATTCCTCCTGACAGCCACAGACTTTTTATTTATCATTGGACTGCAGTTACACTAGTTATCTATAATTTTCTGCTGGACTTTTGGTCGTGACAGCAATATATGTTGCTATGGTGCTTCATGTTTCTATACTTCTCATGTGTATCACTACACTACTCACAAGTTTTGTTTAATTTATCACTTTTTGATTTGAGATTTATGGGGAAGAATTTCTCCACTCACTTCTTCACATTATTTATAGCGAGTTGATCCCATCATTGTTGACCTCTAATGCAAACTAGATTCTTTTCTGATCAATTTATTCACACATTTTTCAATTCATTTATATATTACTTTCACTAGTATATTACACAAGCTATTTGGTGTTTCATTAAATACACTTTATTGAGCTGTTGTCCTCACGGATTTCCATTCTGTCAGGCTTTGCCCAATAACGCACATAACTATTTAGCGCCACACTTATTTATCTTATATCCTCTTCCATAAAGGCCAGATTTTTGGCATGCACAACTAATAGTTGTCCTGTGGACAGATTCTCCCACCTAAGCTGTGGATCTCTGCAGCTCCTCCAGAGTTACCATGGGCTTCTTGGCTACAGCTCTGATTAATGCTCTTCTTGCCCAGCCTGTCAGTTTAGGTGGACTGCCATGTCTTGGTAGGTTTGCAGTTGTGCCATACTCTTTCCATTTTCGGATGATAGATAGAGCAGTGTGTTCATTGGCCTTTATAATGCTGTTTGTTTACTAAGGTTCTCTAACAAACCTCTGAGGGCCTCACAGAACAGCTGTATTTATACTAAGACTAAATTAAACACAGGTTGACTCTATTTACTAATTATGTGACTTCTGAAGGTAATTGGTTCCACTAGATTTTAGTTAGGGGTATCAGAGTAAATTATATAATTTATTTATTATTTATATTGTTATCTAACTATTTAAGAAATACTTAGGTAATCTTTCTGTAACGTTTTTCCCTTTCATGTTTAAGAACTATTTCATTTGTACGTCCGCCTTTTCCTAAAGTTGTATAACGTTTGTATATACATACACTATATGCACTGTCTGCCTTGAGGAATATTAAAAAATAAATAAATAGGTTGGTTTATGATTGTTTTAAAGTATGCACTATTATGCAGCATTATTATGGAGCAGCATAGAAGAATGCATATGACTGCCCCTTTCAGGTAGAGTTTCTGTATCCCAACTATTCAGGAGGGCTTTTCTGCTTGGGGCCTGAGAAGAGGAGGGAAAGACAAGATAGAGTTCTGAGATGGTTCATGTGTATACTTTCCCCTTTGGGTTTTGAGGCCTAATGCATGTAGTTGAGAATGGAGATCCTATATGAGAGGTTACTATGCACCAGTAACATACTGTAAGTACTGCAACACGTCTCTTGTGCCACTAACAATGGAAACAGTATTGTAAGTGTTTTACGTACTGCAACACTCCTCTTGTGCCACCAACAATGGAAACAGTATTGTAAGGTTTCATGCTTGGAACAGTTCTTACTATTCTTATGGTCACTCGTTTCTCTTATAGTTGGACTGTCTACCACCTTGTGGGACTATAATGCCGCGTACACACGGGCGGACTTTTCGACCGGACTGGTCAGACAGACTTTCCAACGGACTTTTGACGGACTTCCGACAGACTTTTGATTGAACGGACTTGCCTACACACGATCACACCAAAGTCCGATAGATTCGTATGTGATGATGTACAACTGGACTAAAATAAGGAAGTTGATAGCCGGTAGCCAATAGCTGCCCTAGCGTGTGTTTTCGTCCGTCAGACTAGCATACAGACGAGTGGATTTTTCGACCCGACTCGAGTCCGTCGGACAAATTTGAAACATGTTCCAAATCTAAAGTCCGTCAGATTTTTGACCGAAAAAGTCAGCTGCAGGTCCGATGGAGCCCACACATGGTCGGATTGTCCGCTGGATTTGGTCCATCGGACCAGTCCAGTCAAAAAGTACGTCTGTGTGTACACAGCATAACTCTACCACATGTTTGGAACTGAGTTAAGCAATATCTCTGGGACTGTACCTACTAGGTACTGTTCAAACGATGTGTTATACGGTTGCAACTAACATTTATTTCCAAGTAAAGCATCCCTAAAATGAGAAGAGTCTCCGAATGCAAGAGTCTCCGAAAGGTAAACTCATAATATGATAGATGGGTAATCAATGCAGAAACCTAGATGGGAGTGTAATGTATAAAGTCCAGCCAATATCAGGGGAATGTAACCTGATGTAATTAGTCCAAACCTGATCGACCTAGGAACTTTTGATGGTTAAGGCAAGAGGTCCCCTCCTGGCCATGAAAGAAGACCCCACAAGGGAACACATGCCACGCGACCTAAGCCCCTGTGTTTCATGGGCCTCAGGCGTATGGTTGGACCTGCTGATCCCTAACCTAAAAGTACATGGAAAATGCAGGGCCCTGTGAGATAGTGTGATCCAGGCTGAAGGAGGCATAGATTGCCAAGGATATGAATAAGGGGTGCTCAGAACTGGAGTTTAAAACCTGCCATCAGTGCTAGTGTGGCAGACACTACGGTCTGCGTTGAGTGCCTGGGCCAGAAACTGGCTAAACAATTTTGCCCCAAGATGATTCATATTACTGTAGGCCGCTAGCTGGAGGTTTGGCCACATGTTGCAGCTAGGGGTGCCTACAAGATAGCAATTCTTTTTTGTTGTCTTCCCTCCTCCTCTCACTTCTCTCTTTAAGCCTCCCTTCCATCCATGACAATCTAAATCCAGCTTATAATTTATAAATTAATATCTTATTTAAAAAAAAATTAAACATTCTTTTTTAATGAACCTTGAGGAATGGAACTGAGCAGCATTAAATCAAATCATGGAGCAAAAGTGTCTTCTATGGGTTCCAGCCCGTCCCAGTCACCAAATGTGAACGCTATATTAATTTTCAGTGGAACATCACCCAAGGTTTTCTGTATATTTAAATTAATTTCGCATGGTTTCATTTCACTATATGAACATTCACAAATGCATCTGCCTTTTTCTGTCATTGCTTGCGGATCAAAAAATACAGAAGACATGTATACCTTTACAAATATCTGAAGGAGATTCCAGACTGGAAAAGCGCTGGTCTGGACATAGACGTGAGGCAGAAAATAAAAAATAAAATATTGAATGTTCTTGAGATAGATGTGGGGAAATCTGACATTGTGACTCTCTAGGGAATCCTTGTCAGTGCTTAACTGTCAGATTTTCACCTTGTATAATACTTGAGGCATTAATATATTCTTTTTGCTGCTTCATCCTGTGTGTATGCTGTTCCAAGTTTAATATTTGCTCTGTGTCAGTGCAACGTTGTTGCAGTAGCTTAAAGGTACACTCCAGACAAAAAATGGACCAAGGGCCTGCAAGGTGACTCCAGGAGCCCAGCTTTGTTACAAACAAAATGTTACTACTGTACCTATCTGTAAAAGTTCCCTTATTACACAGAATTCTTACACTTGAGCTTCAAGCTGCATATAAAACTCAGAATGAAGGATTTATGTGTGACCCTGAATGAGAGCTGCACTGCGCTGCCTAAGGGGGCTATTGTTTATCCCCCCCCCTCCAGTTGCTAGGATGTTGGTGGCCTGGACTCCTCAGCATCTTTGGTGCTAGGATGCAGGCATTTTCACCAAAAAAAAATCATGGTTTGCCAAGGGCAGAACATGCACTGAGTGCTACCGTACCACCAACTAAGCCTCCGTAAGTGCCGCTTGAGGAGGCCACCTCTATTGGCCTCATGGGTGGCACAGCACTGATATTACAGGCTCTATAACAGTAACCCTTAAGACACAAACACTTACAAAAAATGTACACACCAAGGTTACTATAACATTTCCAGTGATGTCTGCACATTGAAAGCAATAACTTCAAATGTGACCAAATGGACAAATTGGTACTTTCTTTCACACCTGGTGATCCTGTCCAATGTCCAACAATTTTGCAACAGGGTTTTTGATAGGCAAACTCAACTGCTGGGATCAGCAAAATTACCACAAGCGCAATAGTCCTAAACCACCCAAACTACATAAATCTCAATTTAATCTAATGCAACATATCCTTATAGCAGCAAACCAAACTATAGCCAATGTCTGCTAAAACAAGATCTTGATCTACTCAAGTGATGCTTCATAAAAAAATTGAGGCCAAAATCTCAGTTACAATACATAAATACACAGCAATCTGGTACCCATGGTTGAAGTGGTTCAATCCTCCAGGTTTCGACACTGAGCCCATTTTTGTTTTAACCTGGGGGTGCCTACAGTTTGCTCACTTCCTTTCTCCCACACCTTGTCTTGCCTTCCTTTACACACTATCTACCTGCTGCCTGCCTCTTCTCCCTGCTTTACACAACTCATATACCAAATATGTAACTGTAACATTTCTTTAATATTTGTTCTGGTGTCTAGAAAAAAAAAAAAAAAGAATCATCCTTGGTCAATGAAAAATTTACAGCTATCTTGACCGATATATGCTAATGCTGCTAAGTTCTTTCTAAATGGCAACCCTGGATTTCATATTCTCAACCCTGACAATTTGAGAATTCAGTATCGTCCATATAACCATTTACTTTTACTAACCCACTGCACCCCTGGCACACCCCACCCATTATATACCCCTCAAACATTTATTTCTTACCCACTCCACCTACATTACCACTTACTTATTTTCTTCTCATCTATTCTTCTTCAGCCCCACCAACCCCTTTACTCTTCTGGCTTGTACATCCACTGCTTGGATCTATTTTATTTATCCTGGAAATGACTAACCATGAGGGCCCTTTACCTTTTTAAATTATGACATGACTGTGCTCAATGTAAAGCAATGTTTCTCAACTACAGTCCTCGAGTACCCCCAACAGGTCAGGTTTTTAGGCTTTCCATTATTTTGCACAGGTGATTTGATCAGTTTCCATGCCTTAGTAATTACCACAGTCATTTCATCTGAGCGAAATCCTGAAAACATGACCTGTTGGGGGTACTTGAGGACTGGAAATGAGAAACATTGATGTAAAGCAGTGGTTCTCAACTCCTGTCCTCAGGACCCACTAACAGGCCAGGTTTGCAAGATAACTGAAATACATCACAGGTGACATAATGTGCTGCTCAGTGATTGCAGTATTCTAGTCTGCATCTCCCCAAGGTAATACTTAAAATCTGGCCTGTTAGTGGGTCCTGAGGACAGGAGTTGAGAACCACTGATGTAGAGGATCCTCTTACCACAATTTGAAGTTTCCCATTTTGCAAATAGTCATTACATTATTATTGTACAAAGTTGACCAATTACATATGTATGCACTTAATTGCTATACATCAATGTCAACACTGTTAATTTGGTAACATTCTCAATATAACTTTTGTATACAAAAAAAAATCAAAATGTATAATAATATAAAAAAAAAAGGTGACCAAACAAAAGCAATTGAAAGTACGACTTGCAGTGTTACAGTTTGTCCCAACTTTTGTCACTTTTACTTTTGTTGATTGTCTTGTTTGATCTGTCAGTGTGGAAAAGATGCAAATGTAGATCCATAAAATAGAAAAAGGAATTTGCAAGCTGCAAACTATTATTGCAAGTATTGTACATATACGGTTGTTAAAATACAATTTTCACGACAGCTGCCCTAGGCAGAATGAGACTCAATACTGTGGAATCATATGATTGGCCTCCGTTCTGATGCTGTACCAGGGCCCCATGGAATTTTTGAAGCATTTGGATCATATTCATAACCCACAGAATGATATTTTGTACTTTCATCCAACCATGGTCTGATAACTCTGGGAAAGGTCAGCCCAAAAATCAGCATCCTTCAATATCTGGCTGCAGCTCAACACACACTAAACCCATTGTAGCCAATCTGGTTGCAGTGAGGAGTTCAATGCACCCGGCTAATGATGGGAATTTTACATGTGGATAATTTCTGTTTACCAGGAAGAACACTATCTGCAGTGTTGCTGTGTCTGAATAGTTCACAGACATTGCCCTTGTTCCTGGCTACTGTAACAGTTTATCTATTCACTTCCAACAAGGACCAAGACAGCGAGCAAATAAAAAAAATAAAAAAATTTAAAAAAAAGGCGGAAGAGGAATGGGGGAAGGGGTAATAATTATTTGCCAGAATAAAGCCAGTCAGAAAGCTATACAGAGATTCTTAGAGGCAACCTTTTGTCTGCAAATACATTTTTCTCTACCCAAGATTACATGATTATAATTTTCTCAATAGGACAATTTCTCCATAAATTAAGACATGTAAAATGCTTCCACAGGGGAGGCTGAAGGAGTCAAGCATTCACAATTTATTTGTCTGCTTTCATTTCTCCCCTGTTATTATGTTTATTCTTTTTATTCTTTTTGTGCACTTTCCAATAATCTATCCCATAGGAATTATATTTGCATCACTCAATCATCAAAAGGAAATATGGTGCGGGGGAGGAGAGGCAGTGTAATGTACTTAAAAGCACTTTGTAAAATTAATTCTTTGCAACCGTGCTTTATGTTACCGAGTTCCAGAATGAGGGGGTTTATTTATAATGATGGGCTTATTTAATAAATCAAAGCCAAAGTGCAAAGTGTGCTAACACCAATCAACCTTCATCGTTCACTGTGCCCACTGTGAAATTATATCTGATTGGTAGTTATGGGGAAATTCACTTTGTGCCTCCTTTCCACGGCAATTTCACACAAGCTTGAAAGCAGACATGCATTAATTACCTTAAGTGACTTTGGGCAGTATTCTGTTTTTAATCGCCGGGGGACTATCACATGCAATCACTGCCAAAAAAAGTCTGTACAAGCCACTTTCCTAGGATGGTCACATAGTTCCGACGTCAAACAGAATACTCTTTCTCTTTTCACATTGGCTTCAGCTTGTATAAGAGCAGTGTGAACAGCATAGGCGTGCGCACAGGGTGTGCCAGGTGTGCCCAGGCACACCCTAATCCCCCCATGTGCATTAGTGTTATCCTTCTGTGTAGCAACAGGAACATGGGAAAGATCTCCCTCTTACCGGCTCTGCCATAAGAGAAGTGTTTATCCTTTTCTCTTTCACTGTGCCAGCAGGGAGATCAATATGCCAGAGTCATATATATGTAGATACATACACATGCATGTGTGTTTCAGCTTAAGGGTGCACACCCTAATGCATTAGGCTGCGCACACCTATGGTGAACAGCAAGCTTTGACAAAGCATTTGCAGAGCTTTCAGCAAATTTTATTAAAATTTTTCAAAGTACCAATTATCTCCAGTTTGTAAATGTTGAAAACATTAATACAAATCCTAATGGTAGTATTTATTGCCACTTTAAGCAAGCTACTAGCAGGCTTCAGAAGGCTTTCCACAAGCTTCAAGAAGTGCTGAAGTCTGCTAGCAGCTTGCTTAAAAGGGCAATCAACACTCCCATAAGGATCTGTGTTCAATGTTTACAAACTGGAGCTAAATGGCACTTTGAAAGCTTCAACAAAGCTTGTTGAAAACTCTGCAAATGCTTTGTCACACTGCTCTTATACAAGCTGAAGCCAATGTGAAACGGGCCCAGAGGAGTATACTCATAGCAGAGTGTCTCTGTCTTACAAGGTGCCATCACTGGACAGTCTCTCTCCAACTTTGGGGCGCTCTATTGGGGTAGTCATTCGCTGTCTCTCTTTCACAGTAATGCCGTGTACACACAGGCGGACTTTTCGACCGGACTGGTCCGACGGGACGAATCCGTCGGATAATCCAACCGTGTGTGGGCTTCATTGGACCTGCAACTGACTTTTTCAGTCGAAAATCAGACTGACTTTAGATTTGGAATATGTTTCAATCTTTCCGATGGACTCGAGTCCGGTCGAAAAATCTGCTCGTCTGTATGCTAGTCCAACGGGTAAAAACCGACGCTAGGGCAGCTATTGGCTACTGGATATCAACTTCCTTATTTTAGTCCGGTCGTACGCCATCACGCAGAGGCGGCTCTCTAATTAGGCAAAGTAGGCGTTTGCCTAAGGCCTCGCCCTCCCAGGGGCCTCGCCGCCGCCTACTTTGCCTAAAGAACCGCCTCTGGCTATCCTCATACTACATCAGTCCCAGGTACACTCAGTGGAGCTTCGTGCCGCCTCGTTCATAGTACAGTCAGTCCGCCTTTTCTCTGCTCTGTAACACCCCTTCCCACCAGGGCACTGCCCAGTCTCCACTCCTTTCAGGAAAACTCCAATGGAACAGCAGGTGTCCTTCTCGTCAGAACACCAGCAGACACACACACAGAGACCATCAACTGCCCCGCCCACCAGCAAATCCTGTCCGTCCTTTCAGCCGATATCTTGTGCAAGGGCACAGCTAGCACAGGATCGCGGAGCCCACCCTCTTTCCAGGGCGGGGCTTTCATGGTGGAGGCGGAGCCAACTCCAGTACGCTGTAGCCTGTCTGTGTGCAGCCGACTGACTGAGCTGTGAGGGGACGAGCCTTGCTATGTGTGAGGTACATGGGCCTGGGGGGTGATACATATGACTGGGGGGGATTA